>NC_138572.1:19606065-19871177 GCF_947561715.1 Ascidia mentula
CCATTTAATTGCTGCATGTCATGCATTGTTTGACTGTATTGTTACTATTCCTTGAGCGTTTGTAAAACTATAGTTACAATTTTTATAAATTTAAAAACTTTTAATGAAATTGATTTAAACTTTCATGATATTTTGCAAAATTTTGTTTAAATTAATTAAAGAGGAAAATAAATAAGAATGTTTAAAATTTCCTTTTACACAATAAAAAGAAACTCAATATTCAAGCTTAATCATGTTCAGTTTCCACTAAAGTCTATATTGATTGTGATTGAATCTAGAAACCAATCCCATTTTGTCATATTTCTGATGATAGAGTATTTGAATATTGTTCGTAGACTGTTAATTTTCTGTGAAACATAAAACAAACAAGTTTTCCTGTGCACAGTTTGTTGCAAGAAGTCATTAGGTTATAACCAGACTTGGAGAGAAATCACAGTTCAATTAATTAACCTCTCTTCTCTGCAAACTCTTATTAGGTTTCTTTTTGTTAAGTTTTTATGACTCATGTTTTTTTTCAGCTTTCGGAAATGCGAAAACAAATCGAAACGACAACTCAAGTAGATTCGTAAGCTTACTGGATTATTGTTTTTTTAATAAATCTTGTTTAACCGCCAAATATGTGGGTTTTATTTGAATAAAATGGATTTATTTTTTGTTAAAAAAAAAAAAAATAGAATATTTTTTATGGTTTCGTGACAGGGCAAGTACATGGACATTGAGTTCGACTTTAAAGGTGACCCAGTCGGTGGCGTCATTTCCAACTGTAAGTGTAACGACGAAACAATTCCCGTTAATCTTCTTGTGGGGTTTTAAACAATTTGAAATAAATTTTAATACAATTTACTGCAAGTTTGTTTTTAACCGACCGCCTGCAAATATTTTGTTTTATTCAGATTTGTTGGAAAAATCACGCGTTGTTCGTCAAGGCGCGGGGGAGCGGAATTTTCACATTTTTTACCAACTCCTGAACGGAGCCCCCCCAGGAACTCTGCGTAAGCAACAAACATTCTTGTTGATTTTGTGAAGCCATCGCTGACATTATATTTGTACAGAAGCTTCTTCATCCACTGTTTGGATTGAGATAATATTTGTACAGATGTTGTATCTTATATATTGGAGATGTGTTTGGCTTAAATCCTCTTCTTGACAATTTGTTGACGAATAAAAATTATTCTTCGACAATATTTCTTGATCACATATGATTTTTGTGTTTGTAGAAAAACTTAAGTTGGAAAATACGGAAGTTTTAAGTTACATCGACACGAAAGATTGCACGTCAGACGATGGTTCGGCCTTTAAACAAGTGTTGGTAAGTTGCAAAATCCACTTGGAATTGTTTTTATTTTTTGTATATTCCTTTATGTTCGGAACTAATCTTAAACTTAACATCTCGATGCTCGTTCAGAATGCCTTCGATGTGATCGGGTTCACACGGAAGGAGGTGGACAACGTTCTGCAATTAATCGCGGCCGTGTTGAAACTTGGAAACGTCGAATTCCGTTCGGTGTCTGGCAAGAATGGGATGGAAAATTGTGTTGTAAAAACCCCAGAAGGTATCGCAAACTTGTGTTGACTCCTAACATTGTTCCCAATGTAAAATACGATTAAGTCCCACTCATTTTGATGTTATCTGAATATTAGTTTCCCTCAATGATTTTTTGGCTAATTTCAAGCCTAATATCAAAATATTTACTTTAATGTTTTGATAAACTTCACGTTGAGTTGTCGACAAATAAGTTGAACCTGGGTTTCCTTCCAAACTTTTCTCAATTTCAAAATTGTGTGGGTTTTGTTTCGTTGCTTGGCGACTAATTGTTGATGTCCATAGAAATCTCAGACATCTGTGAGCTGCTTTCAATAAAACCACATGCGTTGACGTCAGCACTTACTCAACGAACTGTGACAGCTAAGAAGGACTCGGTGACTTGCACACTTTCTGCAAGCGAGGTGAATTTTTATTTTTGAGTTAAAAAGCTGTGATTTCTGAATTATGATTTTTGAAAGAAAATTCCTGTCAGCTGATTTTTTGAAATCATAGAAATATTGATTTTTCCCTGTATAGATACAATCAGTTTCTTATTTAGTCGTTACTATAACACCGTAACCGGTGCATGGTCGAAGGCCAGATGTGTTTTGGGAAGTTGGTCTTAATCTAATTTAAGCCTTTTTAATATGTTGGCAACTGGTTATTGTTTTGCGTTGATGGCAATTGGAATTTTTGTATGTCAGTTCCATTGTTTCATTTCAATTTCTTTTAAACAAGAGTGGACAAAAATTCTACAATTCTCTACACAAATAACCTAAATTATCAGGAAAAGATGATTGTTTTTGGTCTCAACACTTTACCTTGTGCTTCCCAAGCTTGGCATCACTAATAATTAACCTGAGATTACAAGGGGTCTCCATATTCCCTTACAGCAAGTTTTCATTGTTGGTTCGGCAAATATTTGCCACCTAATTTAGTTTATAGGGACTTCCTGAATGTAGTTTGAAATTTTAAAGCAAACCCCTCTGTATGAAAGTGCAAAGTCCCCTTTGTAATGTTGAAAAATATTTGCTTTGCTCTGATAAAATTGTTGAAAGTAGGAAACCATTTTGTCCGCTCTGAATTTCTTTTCTTAGCAATAAAGACATGAGTAATGATGTTTATTTGTGTGAAGCTAACAATATTTATGTGATTTTGTCCAACTAATTTGTATTTCTGAAAGTGGGATCAATTTCTTGTCACACTTCCACTCAAACTAAATTAAAATGCTGAAAGTTTTCTTTAAGGAAGCTGAATTGCATGCACATGCTTTATGACATCATAATGCGTGCATTTAAGTTTTGATATTTCCAATCTGTTTCCGTTGCGTGGTTAATTGTGATTTGGTCATCACATGAGCATCATTTCTCTCACAAGCCGATAGTTATTCCTGAAAAGACAACCCTACTTATATAATGTATATTTTTGGTCATTTCTTAAACTTAATGATGAAACGTTTGTTAAAGCGTGTTTTATGTTGAATGGATTTTCCACAATAAATATACAATATTGTTTAAGGGTCTTTTTGGTCTATCTGCACAACAAGATAAATCAATTTTCAAACTTTGAGCCAATATTACTTGGTAACATGTCATAAACGGTCGTGGTTCATTAAACACATGTGTTATCTCACCTTAAGCTGTGTTGTGTCGCGGATGAGTGCATGTGGTGTTCTCGTTACGTTGCAAGCCCCAGGCAATTCCCAACCTCTCCTTATATGGTCGTGAGTTGACGGTATTATTGTAAACATGCTGTGATTGGTTTGTCTAATTTACTTGGTGATAAAAAAACGTTACTGAAAATTGGAAACTGGATAAACCGTGTTAAATGCAACAACATAGGTTACAATGTGTTTTCCACATTTTTCACTGTTTTTTCAGTTTATTGTACGAGTTTTTATTTTATATTTTAAAATTGTTGTTAAAAATTTGCAAATACAAATTTGTGTTTAAATCTCACAACAAGGTTGATTCCACAGACTTATATTCCTACAACGTGAGCCATCATCAGTATCTCTTTTGTGTATATATTACATATATATATCTATATATGCGTATCTCAAATGCAGAATTCTTTTTTTTAACAACTTGTTGTTTTATATGAAACATGGTTGAATAAATTGCGTTGTCCATAAAGCAGTATGAAATATAATTTGGTTTTGCCAGTCCAGCATAACCTTCAATATTTATGAAGAAACAAAGCTCATTGTTGTCTGTTTGTTATTCAAACACAGGTATTGTGTTGTTGAATGGCTTTTTATTATGTCACAGAAGAAAATTTAGTTTAGAAAAGGAACAATTACATTGTTGCACACAATGGATGAAATTGTCCTTAAACCAGTCCTGTGTATTTTTGTCAAAGGAAAGACCATTGATCTAATATTAAAACAACATGATTGGTTTCTTTTCTAGCTATTTCATTCAATCTCCCATCCATTTGTGTACAGGCATCATACAACCGCGATGCACTTTGCAAAGAAATTTACGACCGATTGTTCTCGTGGTTAGTCAACCGTATCAACAGCAGCATCAAGGTCACGGCACAAAAAGTTGAAAAGTGCAAGGTGATGGGGGTTTTGGATATCTATGGATTCGAAGTTTTCGAGGTATCTTGCTTTTGGTTACATTCCAATCACTGCTTTGTTGTGAGAAAGTCGATTTTTCAGTGACTTGAATGTTGTTTAAATGTTTTGTAACAAACACATTAGTGTTATAAATCGGTAAAGAGTTAATGTTGTTTCATGAAAATATTTTATCTGTGAGTGAATTTTGTTATCCGTGAATGAATGAAAACAATCATGAACTCCATGTTGGAAACTTCCAAGGTTCAGAGAGTTTTATAAATTTTCAGCAAAATGGATTCGAGCAGTTTATGATAAATTATTGCAACGAGAAGTTGCAGCAAATATTCGTGGAGTTGACGTTGAAAGAAGAACAGGAAGAGTACGTCCGGGAAGGGATCGAATGGCTCCATATTGACTATTTCAACAACGCCATCATCTGTCAACTCATTGAAAATGTTGGTTTTTGTGAATTGTTACATGGTATTTCCCACAGGGGTTTCCCAAGATTTAATAACTTTTTTTGCTTGTTTGTAAAATAATTTATCAGTCACCCTTAAATGTTAAAACAATAAATAATTTATTAACTTCAGGTTGTATTTTTGTTTCGCGAAATGGTTTCCATAGTCAAGGAAACCCTGTTGCAGATGTCCCACAGCCATAATGTATAACTAACCACCGACTGACTTGTTTTCTGCTCATGGCACCGACCACTTTTTAGCCGGTAGTGACGTAACACTATCACTATTATGTACACAATTATGATAACAACGACCAAATCCTTGCATTCCTGGAACAAACAATAAACCATGATTTATTGCCACAACTGGGGAAATTCTGAACAATTTCCTAACCTCGAAATCCTTCCAGCCTCATGCTGGAATCCTCTCCATGTTGGACGAAGAGTGTTTGCGACCTGGTGACGTCACAGACAAAACGTTCCTCTCCAAGTTGGAGTCGGTTTGTGGAAAACACGAACATTTCGAAAGCAGGAGAGATTCAAAATTCCTCGCAGACAAATCCCTTCCCCACGAAGCTTTCAGGATTCAACATTACGCTGGCAAGGTTTGTGACGTCATAATAGATGCATTGTTGTGTAATTTAACATAGAAAAGAAGCTTATTTTTCTTGTGATTATATTTGATTAACAGGTGACGTACATGGTGGAAAATTTCATCGACAAAAACAACAACACATTGTTTCGCAATCTATCGGCTGCCGCGTTTTCATCAAACAATGCGCTGCTAGGTGGCGCTGAAGGTCTGTTTCCAGAGGGCGACCCCAACTTGACGGTGTTGAAACGTCACCCGACCACAGCGACCCAGTTCAAATCATCCATGGGGGCACTCATGCAGAACCTGTTAAGCAAAAACCCAAACTACATCAGGTGAGAAACCCGAGGGAAAATTCTTTTGTGACGTAACAAGTTATGACGTCATTTTAATTTTAATACATTTCCATTAGCTGTTGCTTAAGTAAAAATGGTTTCCTTAGTAAATTGAGTGATAATTTTCCTGACAAGAAGTGACTCAGAATCACTTTCCACCGAATCGTGCGTTTGTAATAATGTCGATTCTATATATCAGACGGTAACAATTATTACTTGTGACGTAACAACCACAACCCGCTTATACTTGCAGATGCATCAAACCTAATGACGTGAAACGGAGCAACGTATTCAGCAGTGATCTTGTGCGCCACCAAGTGAGGTATCTTGGTTTGATGGAGAATGTTAGAGTGAGGAGGGCAGGATACGCCTTCCGACAGAAATATGAGGATTGCGTGAAAAGGTTCGTTCGGTTTCGAAACAGGGTTTCCCCCCATCTGAATACCGACCAACTTTATTTTGTGAAAAGTTTCTCCGCGTTGAATTCTTGGATGCAAATTTAACAACTCTCGTTTCTCCACAAAAGCCAAGATTTAAATATTTCTCTCCAATAAATAATTACCAGCAGTTTAATTTATGTTCGCTACTAATATGAACAGAACGATCAGTTCGGTTTTAAACTCAACTTCACATTGGTTCATGTATGAGCTGCTCTTAAATAATTCCACACAGATACAAGATGCTCTCGCCTAAGACCTGGCCATTATGGCACGGATCACCACAAGAGGGCGTCAAACACATTCTACAGAAATCAAACGTTCCCTCAGAAAAATTCGAATACGGACGATCGAAAATTTTCATAAGAAATCCGAAAACAGTGAGAGAAACATAGAAATCGTAATAATTGATTAATTAACCGTGACGCCACGAGTAAAAGTATAATGTTACGATTCTCAAATGACCTTCAACGACCTTGCTATTCCTTCGTTTGTTTCTGCTAAATATGTGAAGTTTTAATGAATCAGTGTGAATATTTATTCCGTCACTTTCATACACTTTCCCGCCAAGAATTTCGAAACAATCGTCATCTCACACCGGATCAAACTTCATCTTTTTACTCCCAGCTCTTCTTCCTGGAGGACCTCAGAGCTGATGCCCTCCATGATCTCGCAACCATCATCCAGAAGATCTGGCGTGGATTCAGTTGTTGGAAAAAATTCCGGGAAATGAAAAAAGCTGAAATCGTCATCAGCAAAACCGTCAAGAGATACCAGGTTCTGATTGGCTGACGTTTTAACCAATAGGAATGCGTGGTTATCTTCAAGTTTGTGATCAGAGGCGGAAAGATAAAAACTGCGATAAATTCCCGGTTCATTTTAAAGTTAACGATAATCTATTTGATGTTTAGGCCCAACAAAAGTATCGGAAGCTGAGGATAGCCGCCATCATATTCCAGTGTTTCATCAGAGGATGGAAGGTAAAAGTCATTTCCACGTCATGTTGGAATGTAGGGAGGGCTAAACTTGTGGCCCCCCCTGCGGCCCAAAATCTGTCCGGCCCTGCTGTTTTTGTGGCCCATGTTATCGCGCTGAACAAATAAATCACGACCATCAAAAAACTTATTATGACAAGTTTCGCTTATTGTGATGTCACAATATCACAGGGACGTAGTTCATCATGGCGTTTTCTTTGTAAAAAAATGACCTTGAAATATTTTCATAACAGGCGAGGTGTGAATTGCGCGCTTTGAAACTTCACAAGAAAAGGTGTTTATCCGTGACCTTGATATCCGCCCACTGGAGGGGGTACAAGACAAGGGTTGAATACAGAAAATTCTTCAGAGCAAATGCGGGAAAAGTTATCGCTAAATTCCTTGAGAAATATGTGGTAGGTTTGGACTTTTTGAAAACATCCCTTCTGTAATAATGGCGCATACTTTATGCTTACGATGCTTTATTGGATTCGGCTAAGTTATTCAACTGTAAAAAAATATTTGCCAAATGCCTGAGTGAATCACTAAAGCGGAACGGTTTTCTGACTTTTTTTTAGATTAGTTCATATTTCACGAAATTGGGGAAGTCCCTTCCCAGCAACTCTCCGGTGGACAAATCGTGGCCAGAATGCAAATTCGACTTCTTAAAATCGACTCACTCGACAATTCAACAAATTCATCACAAATGGAGGGTGGGTGTCTTGCAATGCTTCTCGAAGTGGGCGCCCTCTGTAGGGCGGGTGTAATATGTAGGGGGAGGGGGGGAGTATGTAGGGCGGGTGTAATATGTAGGGGGAGGGGGGGGGGAGTATGTAGGGCGGGTGTAATATGTAGGGGGAGGGGGGGGAGTATGTAGGGCGGGTGTAATATGTAGGGGGAGGGGGGGAGTATGTAGGGCGGGTGTAATATGTAGGGGGAGGGGGGGAGTATGTAGGGCGGGTGTAATATGTAGGGGGAGGGGGGGAGTATGTAGGGCGGGTGTAATATGTAGGGGGGGGTGTGTAATATGTAGGGGGGGGTGTGTAATATGTAGGGGGAGGGGGGGAGTATATCATTTCTATGGTTGGTGGGAATTCAATTCAAGTTTGCACCAAAGAACTTGAACTTGCGCATGAATAATGAATTGTAAAGGAGATAGTTTTACTTTCCGGTATATCGACTTTTGAGAAGATTATTTTTGTTGTGTTTGAACCACCGTGTTTTAAAGTTCAACGTATTTTTCAGTGCATGAAGTTTAGAAAATCTTTGAGCCCCGACAAAAAGCAGCAACTTTCGGAGAAATTACAAGCATCCAAACTTTTCCGAGGTAACACAACTTTCTGGAACTAATACTGAATTTCTGACGCAAAATTCTGTAGATTGTATTCGAGCGACGACTCGTCCACATAATTGGGGTCCAACTAAATTTTGACGCTGTAACAAATCGTCAATTTATCCCGTGGTCAAGTGTTTCTATGAAAACTCTTGATTGCATGTACGTCTATATGCGGTTTAAATTTGTTTGTTCGCTCCCAGTTGACACCGAATTAACGCACGCCACCACAAAACCTCGAGACCCACATGGAAAACGTTGCGCTCATCTTACCTTAATAGAAATAATACCAGAGTTAACATACGGAATTACGGATTGAAGTTTATTTAGATACAAACTTTGTTGTTTGCTATCACACGAATAACACAAAATAATGTGACATTTGTGGTCGAGCTGATGCTTTAACGTAAGCGGTAGCATCCATAGGAAGGTAGTGGCCATGCGAAGCCTGCAGTGCAAAATTGTGTTTTCTGGTCAGGTTCACGGCCTGCAGTTAACCACGCTGGCCCACAATACGTAATCCGCGTGACATGCCCGAAGTTTGGTTTTAATCTCTTGCTGAATAGAACTTTCTTGGGTTCGCAGATAAGAAATCGCGTTACGTCACTTCCCTGCCCTCGTGGTTTAAAGGCGATCACGTGACCTTGTCCACCAATGAGAAATGGAGAAAAATTGCGTCACTTAGTGGTGACCTTGAGGTTGTGTTCGCGGACGAAGGTTTCAAGATCAACAGAACTGACGGGAAGGTTTGTGAAATAAAATTTCTTCCAAATTTGACGTCTCCAAGTGTGACGTATCCGAGTGTGACGTGTTTGCGCGACATTTCCTTTTTTTTGTATTTTCCTGCTTTAAATAGAAAACACACTTTCGCTCTGGGTGATTCCCCACATTGACAACCATAAGATTTTATTTCCCATTTAAATTTCAGCTTGTGAGTTCGTTGATTGTCATGTCAAAGAAATCTCTACTCGTCGTCGATTCCAAAACTTTCAAGGCTAAAGCTCGGTATCCGATCGGGGGAATCACCGGTTTGTCCTTTTCTCCCTTCCATGATGGAATGGTTGTCGTCCACACACGAGCCACGGTAAGAGCGCCACCATGTGTTCGGTGTCCTTCAACCGACTGTCTGCGTTTATTTTCTTAAAAGTTTCTAGAGATCATTTCTTTTCACAATAAATGGATTTCTTCAAAAGTATAGATTTGAAATAATCTGTTCTGTTTGTTACATTTTACTCATGACCTTACAAGGTCATTGGGCCGCAAAACTAATGGTTCCAAGTGCAAAAAGTTTCAGAACAACCAATGTGCCGTCACAAATACGTTTTATCTGGTGGAATAGACTTAAATCCTCCTTGTATTTAACATATGTGTGTTCAGGATGAAAACAAGCACAAAGGGGACGCCATCCTTAATGTTGCCCATGTTATTGAGTTTGCAACAAAACTATTCCTTCTATCGAAAGAAGCAACGAAATCCCAGCTTAAAATCACAGTTAGTGAGAGGTGAGTCACTATTACTAGCTTAAAAATCACAGTTAGTGAGAGGTGAGGTGCTATGTGATTTTTCATTTGTGTTGGAATTTGGCCAGCCTGTATTTGTGGGCTACTTAACGCTGGTTTAGGCCCAGAAACGTTTTTATTCCCTCACGAATAAAGTCATCCAAATTCTTAGCATGAAATGCAACAAACATTAACAATTTTATTTTTCAACATTTGTCTTTGTATCCGCCAGAAGTTTAAGGACAAAATATTACAGCAGTCCCAAGTTGACAAAATAAAACGTAGTTGAAAAACAAATTGAAACTTGTGGAGAGTTTATGTTTATATGATCTCTATGTTTCACATCGCAGCATGCATCTAACTTGTAAAGGAGAAATGGAATTAAACTTCACCCAGTCAAGCGATGGGATCACAGCTCCTGTCGTCAAGAAGAAGAAAAACCTCTTCATGGTTACCGTCCCAAACAAGGTCACTCCTAACGGGACTTCCTAACAAATCTCATGAATTTACTGGTTTTCACAAATCACATGTTCGTGAAACACAAAATGATCATATGATTAAATGTGTAAACCATGAACGTTTTGTCAACCAACTGTGGAATGAACAAAATAAACTTTATTACTGCAGGTTTGTAAACACGAAATCTGTTACAGAACCAAATGATTTTGATATGGTTTAACACAGAAACCTTACAGGCGGTGACTCTCTCACACTCTCTGCAGTCCATGCTTTATTTCTGTATTATACAAATATGAACACTGCCTAACTCCTAACCAACATATATTTAACACATTTTTGCACCTTCCTAAATACTTTCTACATTATTAAAAAAATTAGGGTAAATTGTAATTTACCCACATTGCTTTGTGGTTAATCATGTTGACACAAGGAATTTACCTTTGTTTTAAATCCTGATTTTGTGACAAATCATGACTTTGAATCCGGGTTTTAAAATTAAACTGGCTTTTTAACTGTGAATGTTTTGGGCGCTAATGTTAAAATCTTGTAGCAAATTTATACATTTGTGATTACATTGCTATGAAATGTTACAGCGAAGTTTTATGCAAGTATTGCCTGTTGGTTGTGTTTAATTGTGTGAAATAAGTTGATTATTTCCATGGAGACTCTGCCAGGTTTGTTTTGTTAACAATGCACTGTTATGAAACGGCCAAAGATTTTAGAACTTTTTACCTTTCAAAGAACATTCCTGAGTGTAAAGTGAACCGTTGCACTATAGATATCATATTCAGTTCCATGCCTTTGAGTTTTTAAAAGTGTGATTTCTATGTTCCACTTTGTGCAGTAGCAAATACTTTGTAATGTTTCATGCAAATGGTTGAAGTCACCCAATGTCGCTGTCTTGCGCTTGGGGGTCTTTTTTGTACAGCAGGTATTTTCTCTTAACTGTTTGCTTCCGAAAGTAAAAAAAAACTTCTTTCTGTCAATTTTATTTCTCCAGGAATCTTGTTGTGGATTGCTGTCCAGTGTTTAATGATGCTGCAATGCGTCCAACCTGGGGTAACCTTATCTCAACTTGTATATTGTACATTCTACTGTGGACATGTAACGACCATGGAGCGGTGTATGTGGATGTATTGCTGATTATTTTCCAGTGTTAATTTTGTCCCCAATTAATTGGCATCGTGTGTTGCATTTTCCTTTCCTGTGTTGGCTTTTGTACATTATTGCTATCCAATGGTACCAATTCATTTAAATGTTTAGTTGTTGTGTTTTGGAAAAACGCAGGAAAGGCCAAGAGTTTTGAGACAAATTGCATCAACATTTGATGAAAACATGATTGAAGTGAAAAGTGACAACGATTCAAGGAAAGTGAACAAAGAAATCAATCCTATTTTGTTAAGGGAGCTTATAGTTGGGATTAAAGACAAAAAATCACAGTATTTTTTTTTCGGTTGAGGTTTTATTTTTTTCTATTATGTTGCGGAAATTGCTTTTTTAATAATCCCTGCCTGCCTTGTAAGTATGTCAGTACCACGTGCTTTTAAAACCAAAACAAATAATTCGTGTAAAAACTGGTAAACGTCATTACAATGTCGTTTTGTAAAATATAATAAAGGTATCGACAATGTGTTAAAAAATGTTTGTACGAGCAGAAAAATAAAAGTTGTTACAATTGAAGTGGATTAACGTGTTTTCCGTAATGGGTTATGAAAGTTTGTGTTCCACAAGGCTTTGTACGCGTGAAGTTGCAAAACCATTCGTTCAAAAGGTAAAGTGTGTGATTTTTTTTTGTTTGTTAATTGTTGTATTCGTACATCAAAGGGGATTATGTTGATATCCACTCTGTGGATGGAGCTATTCATAAATACAGGAGTCCATAATAAATACGTGGTTAAACTGTCCACTAAATATTTTGAAATCCAGACTGTTATTTGACAAATCGCTGACTTTGCAACATTTTTCATATCTTTTTGCTCAGATGATGATAAAGATTTGCAAATGTTTTTTTCAATCTAGGCTGAAGTTTTGATTCACTTAATTTAGTTTCTGTTTGTATCTTAGGTCCTGAGGAGGTTGTGTGTGAACAAATCCTGTCATTACAATGCAGAACAAATCAAACCAACAGTAGTTGAAGAACAGAGTAAGGAGTCAAAATCAATACCTGATAATCGGTAAGATTTGGTGGATGGTTTTGGTTTGTGTGTAAGTATTTTATTGGAGTAGCCTATGTCCGTAGACATACATAAGGTAATCACATTTGGCGATAATCTTTACCAATCCCATATGTTATGTGTTACACCTGAAAGTGTGTCTTATCATAGTTAGTAAATTGATTTCTTTACAAATATAAATGCAAGAGCGTTATGCAACAGGTTGGTGATACGCATTTAGGAATCCGCCATGTGTTTTGCGACAATGAGCCACTGCCATTGTTTAGCATTTTGCCCATATCTGATATCTTCGGTGAACTTTACTGCTATGTATATCCGTTTTTTACTGCTGCATGTATAATTTTGGGTCAATTTGTAAAGTGTAGGATGAAGTTAATTTGAACCTGTTGTTTATATCCCAATTATTGACAATTGGTTTTGATTCTTCTAAACTTTTTGTTGTGATTTCAGAAATGAAGATAAATCAGAAAAAAGTGTTGACAAACAAAAGCTGCAAACAATCCCATTGTTACCTCACAAACAAGTGAAGGTACTTTGTGTTAACATTCCTAGCAAACTTAATTCTTTGTGTTAATTATGCAAAACATAAAAAAAATACTTTTAATTCCACAATCTAATGTGTATTTAACTGCAGGAATTGAACACAATTGCTTCCATAGTTACAACTGTGAGTGAAATGTCTTGCGTTGTGATGACGAAAGACTATCAAGTAACGAACATTATCACTCGATCGTGTCCATCTCCGAGACCGATAAAAATTGTTGAAATGGTTGGTTCAAAAATTAACGTCTTGAATGATTTCTTAATCAGATTTCTATGTCAGGTCCGATCAGTTGTGAAGGAAATGGAAAATGTTGATTTAACGGTGAAGGAACAAGTTAAACTTCCATCATCTTATACCTATATTAATATGTACAATAGGTGAGTCCTTGTTCATGCTCTGTCCGGGTTACATCTTAAGGCTTTCTGCTTGTAACTCCCTACATTCCACTTCAATGTCGATGCTGGTTTAAAAGTTGCTTTCCTCAGGTAGGTTTAAACCATAACTTACTCTGGTCACTGTTTCCATTCCACATTCAACCTGGTCACACAACAGCTGAAATATTCAGGTCTTTGTGTGGAAAAAACTTATTTTTTATTTTCCACAGGAGTTTGACGATGGTATTAATGTCTTTACTGAACACGAATACCATTCGACCGAACATTGTTGAAATGCAACGTAGAGCAATAGGTCGGCACTTCGGACTTGACATAAGTAAGTCATGTGATCAACATAAAACAAGTTTAATCTGTGAAGTCAATATCCTTGTCACAAAAATACACACTATGCAGATTCTGTTAAAAAATATTGCAATCCTCTTTTGTGTCAAGTTTTGTGGATTAACTTACGTTGATATCAAAGCAATGTTGGATGACATTAGTGTCGGAAAATTCTCAGGACAAGAACAATAAATGGGAAACATTGTTCAATCTGGTGTTTCTCAAACATTTTACACTTATGGACTGGCAAAAGTTTAATTAACACAAGGATTAATTTAACAAATACAAAACTATGCTATGATTCAAGTGATTATAAGTTTCTCCACTTATCTATTGCTTATCTGAGTGTTGTTAAGCTTTTGTACATGACAGGGAAAGCCAACTTCAGATCGTGTAGTAATAACCTGGTGAGAGAAGTCATTGAAAGCAGAAGATGGAAAGACATTCCGGTTATCGTTGATGAGACATTGTTACAAGTTTACGATGGATCGGTTTATTACGGGAATATACAGACAAGAATAAGCCCGGAAACTTGCGATGCTTTCCTCCAAGCGATCGGAGCGTGGACTTATTTCCATCAAATTTTGAAACACAAATAAGTTTCAATCTTCCCAAATATTTCTAACCCTGCTGTGTTCGGGTCGCACGAATCAGTAATATGTGAGGTATTATTACCGAAGCTCCAGAAAACACAGCCATTGTTCGTATTTAATAAAAACACTTTTATACCCGCTGTGTAGTTTATTTTCCCAAATTAATAGAAGATAACTTATTACTGTTCGGCTTTATTTACAACCAAACCTCTGCAATTGATGAAGAAAGTCATGACTTTGTGTTCGTGTCCTACCTTATCCGTTCGACCTTGAGAGGTTGGGACATGTGAGGATCAGGACCAACAGAACAGACAAAATACACAACGAATTTATTTGTTGCTTGTTAATTAATGCGATGCGTGAGGTTGGTGCAATGACAACAATTTCTCAATGTTAGGTTTCATGTCAGACAAAGACAATCGTAAGTCTCCTCAATTGTCGATATCAAGACGATTTCTTTCGGCGCTGGCGCCCACTTTGGAAACCACTGTCCTATGGGAAAAACAGCCCCAGGGGGCAACCAAAGCAACCTTCCCTGTGCCAATTTTTTTTTGGGGCAAACATTAAATTGCAATCTAGGTCAGGTTTTTGTGATTCATTTTTTCGCAAACCCAACTTACATGTTTTGCATTCAGCTTATTCAGCTAAAATAATGTTCTGCAACTAATTTTGACCTCACTGCGTAGCCAAGAGGCGGGCCTAACATAAAATCACAAATTAAGGTATACTTCTGTGGTTCAATTTTGAGCTATGAACACTTGAACATTTTGGTGCTCATGTCCCAATATCATGTGGTTGCTAGGCGACACATTTACTGTGGTAGTTTCTCCCCAAATGACAGAGAAATTCAATTCCCAAGCACTACATGGCCAGGTTTAGAGTAATTGTTACAAACTTAATGGCAGCTTATTTATTATAAACCAATAACCTCAATTTTACAACATTCTACATGGCACAGGTGGGCTTTTACAAAATAACAAATAAGTTTGCACTTGATTGATTTGTTTTACTACAAAAACCCAACTTTTCGCTGCACAAAATTATCACATAGTATTGTAGCGTCATGTATTGGTCGTTAAAAATTTCTTTAAAACAGCTTCAAATTTGTTAAGCGTTTGTTGAATACAATTATTGCTAGCGTTATCACCGCATGTCTCGTCCATAGATAATTTATCACCTGGAACATCGGCATTGAAAATTGGATCAAGGTTTTGTTTGCTTTGGACAACGTAAACATGGGATGATTATGATTTCTGCAATTTCGCACAAGCGTGGGATCGGTGACGATAATCCCAGCAAACATCGAACGTGGAAGGAACGTTTTTGTTACGTTGACTTTTGGTTGAAACGTTCATTAACGTAAATCGAACCAAAAAATTTTTACTGGTTGCATGTTTTCCAAATATTAACGTTGATTCTACGTTTCCTTTCGACGTTTTTTAAACCAACCAAATATCAGCGTTGAACTAACGTAGGAAATGAACGTCTTCTAAACCTAACCTAATTCCAACGTTCTTTTGTTGTTAATCGTAAAACGTTGTATCAACCAACCAAAACCTAACGTTTATTGAACGTTGTTATGATAACGTTATAATAAAGAACCAAACATCAACGTTATTCTAATGTTATCGGAAAAACAAAAAATCAACCAACCAAAACCTAACGTTTATTGAACGTTGTTATGACAACGTTATAATAAAGAACCAAACATCAACGTTATTCTAATGTTATCGGAAAAACAAAAAATCAACCAACCAAAACCTAACGTTTATTGAACGTTGTTATGAAAACGTTATAATAAAGAACCAAACATCAACGTTATTCTAATGTTATCGGAAAAACAAAAAATCAACCAACCAAAACCTAACGTTTATTGAACGTTGTTATGACAACGTTATAATAAAGAACCAAACATCAACGTTATTCTAATGTTATCGGAAAAACAAAAAATCAACCAACCAAAACCTAACGTTTATTGAACGTTGTTATGATAACGTTATAATAAAGAACCAAACATCAACGTTATTCTAATGTTATCGGAAAAACAAAAAATCAACCAACCAAAACCTAACGTTTATTGAACGTTGTTATGACAACGTTATAATAAAGAACCAAACATCAACGTTATTCTAATGTTATCGGAAAAACAAAAAATCAACCAACCAAAACCTAACGTTTATTGAACGTTGTTATGAAAACGTTATAATAAAGAACCAAACATCAACGTTATTCTAATGTTATCGGAAAAACAAAAAATCAACCAACCAAAACCTAACGTTTATTGAACGTTGTTATGATAACGTTATAATAAAGAACAAAACATCAACGTTATTCTAATGTTATCGGAAAAACAAAAAATCAACCAACCAAAACCTAACGTTTATTGAACGTTGTTATGATAACGTTATAATAAAGAACAAAACATCAACGTTATTCTAATGTTATCGGAAAAACAAAAAATCAACCAACCAAAACCTAACGTTTATTGAATGTTGTTATGACAACGTTATAATAAAGAACCAAACATCAACGTTATTCTAATGTTATCGGAAAAACAAAAAATCAACCAACCAAAACCTAACGTTTATTGAACGTTGTTATGAAAACGTTATAATAAAGAACCAAACATCAACGTTATTCTAATGTTATCGGAAAAACAAAAAATCAACCAACCAAAACCTAACGTTTATTGAACGTTGTTATGATAACGTTATAATAAAGAACAAAACATCAACGTTATTCTAATGTTATCGGAAAAACAAAAAATCAACCAACCAAAACCTAACGTTTATTGAACGTTGTTATGACAACGTTATAATAAAGAACCAAACATCAACGTTATTCTAATGTTATCGGAAAAACAAAAAATCAACCAACCAAAACCTAACGTTTATTGAACGTTGTTATGACAACGTTATAATAAAGAACCAAACATCAACGTTATTCTAATGTTATCGGAAAAACAAAAAATCAACCAACCAAAACCTAACGTTTATTGAACGTTGTTATGAAAACGTTATAATAAAGAACAAAACATCAACGTTATTCTAATGTTATCGGAAAAACAAAAAATCAACCAACCAAAACCTAACGTTTATTGAACGTTGTTATGATAACGTTATAATAAAGAACCAAACATCAACGTTATTCTAATGTTATCGGAAAAACAAAAAATCAACCAACCAAAACCTAACGTTTATTGAACGTTGTTATGACAACGTTATAATAAAGAACCAAACATCAACGTTATTCTAATGTTATCGGAAAAACAAAAAATCAACCAACCAAAACCTAACGTTTATTGAACGTTGTTATGAAAACGTTATAATAAAGAACCAAACATCAACGTTATTCTAATGTTATCGGAAAAACAAAAAATCAACCAACCAAAACCTAACGTTTATTGAACGTTGTTATGATAACGTTATAATAAAGAACAAAACATCAACGTTATTCTAATGTTATCGGAAAAACAAAAAATCAACCAACCAAAACCTAACGTTTATTGAACGTTGTTATGACAACGTTATAATAAAGAACCAAACATCAACGTTATTCTAATGTTATCGGAAAAACAAAAAATCAACCAACCAAAACCTAACGTTTATTGAACGTTGTTATGACAACGTTATAATAAAGAACCAAACATCAACGTTATTCTAATGTTATCGGAAAAACAAAAAATCAACCAACCAAAACCTAACGTTTATTGAACGTTGTTATGAAAACGTTATAATAAAGAACCAAACATCAACGTTATTCTAATGTTATCGGAAAAACAAAAAATCAACCAACCAAAACCTAACGTTTATTGAACGTTGTTATGATAACGTTATAATAAAGAACAAAACATCAACGTTATTCTAATGTTATCGGAAAAACAAAAAATCAACCAACCAAAACCTAACGTTTATTGAACGTTGTTATGACAACGTTATAATAAAGAACCAAACATCAACGTTATTCTAATGTTATCGGAAAAACAAAAAATCAACCAACCAAAACCTAACGTTTATTGAACGTTGTTATGACAACGTTATAATAAAGAACCAAACATCAACGTTATTCTAATGTTATCGGAAAAACAAAAAATCAACCAACCAAAACCTAACGTTTATTGAACGTTGTTATGAAAACGTTATAATAAAGAACAAAACATCAACGTTATTCTAATGTTATCGGAAAAACAAAAAATCAACCAACCAAAACCTAACGTTTATTGAACGTTGTTATGATAACGTTATAATAAAGAACCAAACATCAACGTTATTCTAATGTTATCGGAAAAACAAAAAATCAACCAACCAAAACCTAACGTTTATTGAACGTTGTTATGACAACGTTATAATAAAGAACCAAACATCAACGTTATTCTAATGTTATCGGAAAAACAAAAAATCAACCAACCAAAACCTAACGTTTATTGAACGTTGTTATGATAACGTTATAATAAAGAACAAAACATCAACGTTATTCTAATGTTATCGGAAAAACAAAAAATCAACCAACCAAAACCTAACGTTTATTGAATGTTGTTATGACAACGTTATAATAAAGAACCAAACATCAACGTTATTCTAATGTTATCGGAAAAACAAAAAATCAACCAACCAAAACCTAACGTTTATTGAACGTTGTTATGAAAACGTTATAATAAAGAACCAAACATCAACGTTATTCTAATGTTATCGGAAAAACAAAAAATCAACCAACCAAAACCTAACGTTTATTGAACGTTGTTATGATAACGTTATAATAAAGAACAAAACATCAACGTTATTCTAATGTTATCGGAAAAACAAAAAATCAACCAACCAAAACCTAACGTTTATTGAACGTTGTTATGACAACGTTATAATAAAGAACCAAACATCAACGTTATTCTAATGTTATCGGAAAAACAAAAAATCAACCAACCAAAACCTAACGTTTATTGAACGTTGTTATGACAACGTTATAATAAAGAACCAAACATCAACGTTATTCTAATGTTATCGGAAAAACAAAAAATCAACCAACCAAAACCTAACGTTTATTGAACGTTGTTATGATAACGTTATAATAAAGAACAAAACATCAACGTTATTCTAATGTTATCGGAAAAACAAAAAATCAACCAACCAAAACCTAACGTTTATTGAATGTTGTTATGATAACGTTATAATAAAGAACCAAACATCAACGTTATTCTAATGTTATCGGAAAAACAAAAAATCAACCAACCAAAACCTAACGTTTATTGAATGTTGTTATGATAACGTTATAATAAAGAACCAAACATCAACGTTATTTTAATGTTATCGGAAAAACAAAAAATCAACCAACCAAAACCTAACGTTTATTGAACGTTGATATGATAACGTTATAATAAAGAACCAAACATCAACGTTATTCTAATGTTATCGGAAAAACAAAAAATCAACCAACCAAAACCTAACGTTTATTGAACGTTGTTATGATAACGTTATAATAAAGAACCAAACATCAACGTTATTCTAATGTTATTGGAAAAACAAAAAATCAACCAACCAAAACCTAACGTTTATTGAATGTTGTTATGATAACGTTATAATAAAGAACCAAACATCAACGTTATTCTAATGTTATCGGAAAAACAAAAAATCAACCAACCAAAACCTAACGTTTATTGAACGTTGTTATGATAACGTTATAATAAAGAACCAAACATCAACGTTATTCTAATGTTATTGGAAAAACAAAAAATCAACCAACCAAAACCTAACGTTTATTGAATGTTGTTATGATAACGTTATAATAAAGAACCAAACATCAACGTTATTTTAATGTTATCGGAAAAACAAAAAATCAACCAACCACAACCTAACGTTTATTGAATGTTGTTATGATAACGTTATAATAAAGAACCAAACATCAACGTTATTCTAATGTTATCGGAAAAACAAAAAATCAACCAACCAAAATCTAACGTTTATTTAACGTTGTTATGATAATGTCATAATAAAGAACCAAACATCAACGTTATTCTAATGTTATCGGAAAAACAAAAAATCAACCAACCAAAACCTAACGTTTATTGAATGCTGTTATGATAACGTTATAATAAAGAACCAAACATCAACGTTATTCTTATGTTATCGGAAAAACAAAAAATCAACCAACCAAAACCTAACGTTTATTGAATGTTGTTATGAAAACGTTATAATAAAGAACCAAACATCAACGTTATTCTAATGTTATCGGAAAAACAAAAAAATCAACCAACCAAAACCTAACGTTTAGACCGCATATCAGTAATTATATTAAAATAGTTTTGCCCGCGGGGAATGCCCGTCTTGTACTCCTGCGTCATAGATAGTCTCAGTTCCGTCACAAGGCAACCGGTGATGCGTTGGGGTCAATTTTCTGGTTGAATGAGCAAGAAGTCACGTGGTGTAGCCAGGGCGATTTTCAGCGTGTTTAGTGCAGTTTTAGTGCATTTTTTGCTCTTCTCAGTCAGTCAGACGTTTGGTGCAGGGTGCTGTGAAAAGTTTAATTGAAAAACCACCAAAATGTTCAAGGGGATGTAGCTCAAAATTGAATCACAGAAGTATACCTTAATTTGTGATTTTATGTTAGGCCCGCCTCTTGGCTACGCAGTAAGGTGAAAATTAGTTGCAAGATAGTTGCTTAAAGCACCACCTAGGGGTCTTTTAGGCCCCCGATTAGTCATTATTTTAGCTAAATTGGCTGCAAAAAAATGTAAGATGGTTTTGCGAAAAAATGAATCACAAAAACCTCATCCAATTTGCAATTTAATGTTGGCCCTAACCCTTTTCTACGCAATGGCAAAAAAAATTGTCACAGGAAAGTTGCTTTGGTTGCCCCCTGGGACTGTTTTTGCTATCCTACAGGACAAAAGATCCTCCTGGAGGCTCCTCAGATCCTTGCTGTGTTTTGGCGGATGCAGCTGCAATCAATTTTTTTTCTCTATGAATAGTACCAGTAGATCTTCATGGGTCACTGACCACAGGAATTGTTGTTGGCAAAAAAGCAAATCACTCAGTATGGGTATTAATGGTGATAGCCTTCAAAACTAGATTTTTGGGATTTAATACTGATATGCGGCCTTAATTGAATGTTGTTATGATAACGTTATAATAAAGAACCAAACATCAACGTTATTCTTATGTTATCGGAAAAACAAAAAATCAACCAACCAAAACCTAACGTTTATTGAATGTTGTTATGATAACGTTATAATAAAGAACCAAACATCAACGTTATTCTTATGTTATCGGAAAAACAAAAAATCAACCAACCAAAACCTAACGTTTATTGAATGTTGTTATGATAACGTTATAATAAAGAACCAAACATCAACGTTATTCTTATGTTATCGGAAAAACAAAAAATCAACCAACCAAAACCTAACGTTTATTGAATGTTGTTATGATAACGTTATAATAAAGAACCAAACATCAACGTTATTCCAATGTTATCGGGAAAACAAAAAATCAACCAACCAAAACCTAACGCTTATTAAATGTTGTTGTGATAACGTTATAATAAAGAACCAAACATCAACGTTATTCCAATGTTATCGGAATGACGAAAAAATAACCAACCGATGCGTAACATTTATAGAATGTTTGTTAAACAATTGCGCGTCAATGTTAACGCAACAAGGACGTTGACTTGACATATAAATAAATAAATAATTAATTGTGAGTATTATAGCAGGTTAATGTTATCATAATTAAGAGGTTTATCTCATACCATGTCTTTTCATATCAGAATGACTGTTTGATACCAAATAAAAAAGGTGTTGTGAAATATCATTAAAGTTTGAGGCACAAAGTCAAATAGCAAACATAACTTTTTTCATTTGTTGGCCGAAAAGCGTTTCACATGGGAATAACGTATTATCAGTCAAAATCTGACAGTTGTTTACGCTTCAGATATTTCTTTGCCCGACCGACTCCCACGGCAACAATTCTAGTACAATGGAGGGGACAATTTTTTAGGATTGCCATTCATCAGGGAATTTTGCTTTAATTTAAATCAAACTAACGCCTAAAATACAAACATTCCCATTACAGCGATTACATCCGAAATAGGCATGCATTATTCGTTTATACTGATTGAAAATAATGTTCAAATAATAATAGGTTTGCTATCGACTGGCACATTGAAATGCTTGGTCGCTTGGCTCTCAAAGGCCAATTGAAATAAAAGGAATCGGGTTTTACAGTTCAACTCCGAATAGTGCGTTGTAATACTGTGCAACATTTTGTTTCGATTAAAGTTGAAACAAACGAATAAGAGGCTGACAACTTGATTGAACACGAAGGCACGACCCGCGCGGTTTGGTATCTACTGTTGGCACGTTAACATGCTTGGTCGCTTGTCTTTCAAAAGCCAATTGAAATAAAAGAAATCGGGTTTTGCAGATCAACTCCGAATATTGTGTTGTAATACTGTGCAAAATTTTGTTTCGATTGAAGTTGAAACAAACGAATGAGAGACTGACAACTTGATTGAACACGAAGGCACGACCCGCGCGGTTTGGTATCTACTGCCGGCACGTTAACATGCTTGGTCGCTTGGCTCTCAAAAGCGAATTAAAATATATGAAATCGGGTTTTACAGTTCAACTCCAAATAGTGTGTTGTAATACTGTGCAAAATTTTGTTTCGATTGAAGTTGAAACAAACGAATGAGAGACTGACAACTTGATTGAACGCGAAGGCACGACCCGCGCGGTTTGGTATCTACTGCCGGCACGTTAACATGCTTGGTCGCTTGTCTTTCAAAAGCCAATTGAAATGAAAGAAATCGGGTTTTACAGTTCAACTCCGAATAGTGTGTTGTAATACTGTGCAAAATTTTGTTTCGATTGAAGTTGAAACAAACGAATGAGAGACTGACAACTTGATTGAACACGAAGGCACGACCCGCGCGGTTTGGTATCTACTGCCGGCACGTTAACATGCTTGGTCGCTTGTCTTTCAAAAGCCAATTGAAATGAAAGAAATCGGGTTTTACAGTTCAACTCCGAATAGTGTGTTGTAATACTGTGCAAAATTTTGTTTCGATTGAAGTTGAAACAAACGAATGAGAGACTGACAACTTGATTGAACACGAAGGCACGACCCGCGCGGTTTGGTATCTACTGCCGGCACGTTAACATGCTTGGTCGCTTGTCTTTCAAAAGCCAATTGAAATGAAAGAAATCGGGTTTTACAGTTCAACTCCGAATAGTGTGTTGTAATACTGTGCAAAATTTTGTTTCGATTGAAGTTGAAACAAACGAATGAGAGACTGACAACTTGATTGAACACGAAGGCACGACCCGCGCGGTTTGGTATCTACTGCCGGCACGTTAACATGCTTGGTCGCTTGGCTCTCAAAAGCGAATTAAAATAAATGAAATCGGGTTTTTCAGTTCAACTCCAAATAGTGTGTTGTAATACTGTGCAAAATTTTGTTTCGATTGAAGTTGAAACAAACGAATGAGAGACTGACAACTTGATTGAACGCGAAGGCACGACCCGCGCGGTTTGGTATCTACTGCCGGCACGTTAACATGCTTGGTCGCTTGTCTTTCAAAAGCCAATTGAAATGAAAGAAATCGGGTTTTACAGTTCAACTCCGAATAGTGTGTTGTAATACTGTGCAAAATTTTGTTTCGATTGAAGTTGAAACAAACGCCTGAGAGACTGACAACTTGATTGAACGCGAAGGCACGACCCGCGCGGTTTGGTATCTACTGCCGGCACGTTAACATGCTTGGTCGCTTGTCTTTCAAAAGCCAATTGAAATGAAAGAAATCGGGTTTTACTGTTCAACTCCGAATAGTGTGTTGTAATACTGTGCAAAATTTTGTTTCGATTGAAGTTGAAACAAACGAATGAGAGACTGACAACTTGATTGAACACGAAGGCACGACCCGCGCGGTTTGGTATCTACTGCCGGCACGTTAACATGCTTGGTCGCTTGTCTTTCAAAAGCCAATTGAAATGAAAGAAATCGGGTTTTACAGTTCAACTCCGAATAGTGTGTTGTAATACTGTGCAAAATTTTGTTTCGATTGAAGTTGAAACAAACGAATGAGAGACTGACAACTTGATTGAACACGAAGGCACGACCCGCGCGGTTTGATATCTACTGCCGGCACGTTAACATGCTTGGTCGCTTGTCTTTCAAAAGCCAATTGAAATGAAAGAAATCGGGTTTTACAGATCAACTCCGAATAGTGTGTTGTAATACTGTGCAAAATTTTGTTTCGATTGAAGTTGAAACAAACGAATGAGAGACTGACAACTTGATTGAACACGAAGGCACGACCCGCGCGGTTTGATATCTACTGCCGGCACGTTAACATGCTTGGTCGCTTGTCTTTCAAAAGGCAATTGAAATGAAAGAAATCGGGTTTTACAGATCAACTCCGAATAGTGTGTTGTAATACTGTGCAAAATTTTGTTTCGATTGAAGTTGAAACAAACGAATGAGAGACTGACAACTTGATTGAACACGAAGGCACGACCCGCGCGGTTTGGTATCTACTGCCGGCACGTTAACATGCTTGGTCGCTTGTCTTTCAAAAGGCAATTGAAATGAAAGAAATCGGTTTTTGCAGTTCAACTCCGAATAGAGTGTTGTAATACTGTGCAAAATTTTGTTTCGATTGAAGTTGAAACAAACGAATGAGAGACTGACAACTTGATTGAACACGAAGGCACGACCCGCGCGGTTTGGTATCTACTGCCGGCACGTTAACATGCTTGGTCGCTTGTCTTTCAAAAGCCAATTGAAATGAAAGAAATCGGGTTTTACAGTTCAACTCCGAATAGTGTGTTGTAATACTGTGCAAAATTTTGTTTCGATTGAAGTTGAAACAAACGAATGAGAGACTGACAACTTGATTGAACACGAAGGCACGACCCGCGCGGTTTGATATCTACTGCCGGCACGTTAACATGCTTGGTCGCTTGTCTTTCAAAAGCCAATTGAAATGAAAGAAATCGGGTTTTACAGATCAACTCCGAATAGTGTGTTGTAATACTGTGCAAAATTTTGTTTCGATTGAAGTTGAAACAAACGAATGAGAGACTGACAACTTGATTGAACACGAAGGCACGACCCGCGCGGTTTGATATCTACTGCCGGCACGTTAACATGCTTGGTCGCTTGTCTTTCAAAAGCCAATTGAAATGAAAGAAATCGGGTTTTACAGATCAACTCCGAATAGTGTGTTGTAATACTGTGCAAAATTTTGTTTCGATTGAAGTTGAAACAAACGAATGAGAGACTGACAACTTGATTGAACACGAAGGCACGACCCGCGCGGTTTGGTATCTACTGCCGGCACGTTAACATGCTTGGTCGCTTGTCTTTCAAAAGGCAATTGAAATGAAAGAAATCGGTTTTTGCAGTTCAACTCCGAATAGAGTGTTGTAATACTGTGCAAAACTTTTGTGATGTGATAGTGGAGGACCCTTTCCAGAATTCTATATAACGTAAACGTAACCAAACTGCTCCTGTATGGCTATATCGAAATGGGACCAAATCAGTTGTTTTTCGAGATTTGTAAAGATTAAATTGTCACATACGCAATACTTCGTCCTATACAAAACCCAGTTCGAAAAATTTCACATTCCTTGCGACACCACACACTGATTAATTGGGCTCTCCACCGCGGACCTCGCTACGCTTCGTCCCTTGTGGATTTGCCTTAGCGTGTGGTCGAAGACCTTAAAGGCGATAACGGACAATGGACAGCGCACCACATACCTCACGTTTTCGCATAAGAAAATTTGCACGTCGACTTTCCTTGTTGTGCAGGGAACAACATCGTTTGATTGCAATAACAGTTTTTGTACCGCATTTTTGGTTTTATTTCTAGCAAACGATTAGGACATGGTTAGTAGCCTATCATTTATTATCGTATCTTCCTGTTTATGTTACACTGAATTTAGGGTTTTGGCGCTATCTGGCCCGTCGCGGCTTGTGGGAGTGAAGCCGGTTGGCGGGAAAGTTTTTCAAAGTACTGTTGGGTTCCTCTCGGGAGGGACATTATTGATTTTGGTTATGAGTCAAAGTTATGGTTAGCCTTAACCCTTTCGTAAAATATATTTTAGCAGAATAAATCCAATTGTCATTTAAAAAATAACAATAAAAATTAGAAACTTGCTTCAATATTGACCTAAAAACACATTGTGCTTAAAGCTAGCCAGTGCGTTTTATTTTCACTTTTTGAAGTCAATTGGTTTCGTTGTTCAACAAGTTGTATAACGCATGTTAATCTTAAAGTTTGTCCCAAGAAAAAACTCTGTCAGCGCACGCAAGTGCACAAAGAGTAATTGCGGGCCACCGCAAAATAGTTTGTATTTGTGCTTTTTTTTTTACTGTAGGTTTTATTTAGAGATACGAACCAGGGCCGGTCATTTATACGGAGCCATACACGCATGAATTCTATTTTCGAGTTCGACTAAAAACCATTTCGACAAATTCTGTATTCCTTGCGACACCACTGTCACCACACACTGTGATTAATTGGGGCTGTCCACCGACCTCGCTATAGTTCGTCCCTTGTCGATTTGCCACAGCGTGGGGTCGCAAGTCGACAACGCACTGCATCACATATTTGCAAAAGAACATTTGGCGCTATCTGGGCTTGCCGCGGCCTGTGGGAGTGGAGCCGGTTGGCGGGAAAGTTTTTCAAAGTACGGTTGGATTCCTCTCAGGAGGGATATTATTGGCTGCGAGTTAAACTGATGGTTAGCCTCAAGTCATGTCAGAAATAATATCAGAGTATACCATAGCATAACCTCAGAACACATAATTTGTTTAGTGCTATGTAGCAAATTTTGTGTTTTGTAATGACTGTTGATTTACACAGGTTGTTTTGCAGCTTAAAGTAATTTGCTGGTTAAAGTTGACAATAAAAGTTCCATGGCAAATGAAAGACAATGTGATCCGCTTGAGAAAGTAAGTAAATCATTTTATATTAATGCCCAGATTGTTGTTATATTTTCATATGTTTTGCAGATTAATGACCAATGAAGCAATGGCACAACTTAGCATGAAAGGAAGCCATGGAAAAAGAACTTTCACCACAGCATAACTGTATAAAGTGGTGAGTGAAACATCAACATTTCAGCTATGCTCAAGGGACAAACCAAGGTCCATCACTATTAGTTTGGGGTTGTTAAAATAAAATTGCTTTTTGAGAAACCTTAATAGATCATTAGATATTTGCTTTTAGATGTTTTCTAATACAACTTGGTGGGGTTGTGGCAATAAGAAAAATATGTTTTAAAGAAAAAAAATCTTTTAACAACCTATATGAAACACGCTTTAGTATGTGAAATATAGCAGCAGTTCTTTGGCAGAACAACAACCATGATTTGTTTTGTTACAAAAAGTAATGCGAACTTCTCAATTTTACAGATTACATGATGAGGTGCAGCTCGAGTACCAAAAAAGAAATAAACGCTTATTGGCGGACTGCTTTCAAGTTCGCCCCGTTTAGAAAATCGTCTTTGTGTGCATCTTCAGACGACTCGTTGTCGCAATAAGGTTATATGTGTTTGTATAATGTATTCTAATAAATACACTTCTGGAAATATTGTGTACCTATGATGGAGCTCCAATGTCAAGGTGCAGAGTTTTAACTCAACAGCAATTGTGTATTGGTTATCAGTTTGCGTCTACTACTGGGAAAAGGTTTTACGTTTTCAGAACAAAACAAACACAAGCTGAGCAACAAACGAAAACTTGAAAGTTACGTTAGCTCAGCAACGTTCTACAAACAAACAAAAAACAACGTTAAGAAAACGTCCATCGAGTTACGTTGATCCAATGTTGCCCAATTTACGTTAACAAAACTTTAAAAATCAACCTCGTGGTAACGCGATAACAACGTTATGATTCTAATCAGATTTAAACGTTTAAAAAACCTCCATGAAAATACGTTGATGTAATGTTGCTCAAATTACGCAAAAAAAACTTTCAAAATCAACCTCGTGGTAACGCGATAACAACGTTAGGATTCTAATCAGATTTCAACGTTTAAAACACATTCATCAAATTACGTTGATGTAATGTTGCTCAAATTACGTAAAAAAAACTTTCAAAATCAACCTTTTGGTAACGTGATAACAACGTTATGATTCTAATCAGATTTCAACGTTTAAAAAACATTCATCAAATTACGTTGATGTAATGTTGCTCAAATTACGTAAAATAAACTTTCAAAATCAACCTCGTGGTAACGCGATAACAACGTTAGGATTCTAATCAGATTTAAACGTTTAAAAAACCTCCATCAAATTACGTTGATCCAATGTTGCTCAAAATACGTTAAAAAACCTTTCAAAAACAACCTCGTGGTAACACGATAACAACGTTATGTTGCTAATAAGATTTCAACGTTTAAAAAACATTCGTCAAAATACGTTGATCTAATGTTGCTCAAATTACGTTAAAAAACCTTTCAAAATCAACTTCGTGGTAACACGATAACAACGTTATGATTCTAATGAGATTTCAACGTTGAAAAAACATTCATCAAATTACGTTGATCTAATGTTGCTCAAATTACGTTAAAAAACCTTTCAAAATCAACCTCGTAGAAACAAATTTTCAACGTTGTGGTTAGAACCAACTTCATACGTTACTTAAACGTAAGAATGTTTGCTGGGATAACACTAGTGACGTTTAACGAACCCTCGGCTCACGGCTTTCCGTCGGAATTAATTTCTTTCGTCGAGTGTCAACAAGTATATCAAAGTGATCAAGAAAATCAGCACCAAGAATTGGCTTCTCAATATCGCAAACCAAAAATGTCCACCGCAAGCTTCGCTTTAAACCAAAGTCAACCGATAAAGACACATCACCAAAAGACTTAAATGTGACTCCAGATTCACCAAATAATCTACCTGATTGTGGTCGAGACAAACGTGGAGAAAACCAACATGGAATGATACTGACGTCACTTCCAGAATTAACAAGGAATTGCAATCGATTAATCCTGTCCAGTACAGTGAAAGTTTTGTTGCTAATAAAACGATTTTGACCCTGCCGACTCATCACCTTCTACCTCGTTTATTAAATACATGACACAACCAGGCTGGCATGATCTAGCCGCACTGGCGTAGGTCGGATGGTAGTAACACAACTTTGCTGGTGCCATACCATGAAACCCAGAAGCATTTGGCTGATTAAAGCGGGTTCTACTCTGAAAACTACTTGATGGCTGGTTATTCTGTGGTCTAGGGTTCGAATTGCTTTGAACGTAATTCCTGCGTCTGGGAAAACTCTGTTGTTGAGAGTTGTTTTCCTGCCTATCTGATACTTTTGAAGCATTCAGAAAACTGGCCGTTTGAAGAGTTTAATCGTCTGAACATCCTCTGTTAGCTTCATCAAACGTTTGTCAAAACTGTAGTTAACAATCGTTTGCGAATTAACAATAGAAGGCGACGACAATGGAACGGCATCAGACACGGATGCCGCAGATGAATTTTGCATAAACAAATTAGGCGAATTAATCATCATCATGCTATCTGCTTTCTCAGCTAATTCGTCTAAACTTAAATGCATACTGGCGGAGAGAATTAATCGTATTTCTTTCGGTAACCGATCCAACAGTAACTTTTTAAGCAAAGCGGTGGGAGACGCACAATTCCCCATAGTTCGACGGCAAGATTTCATCTTACTTAGAAGTTCAGTGGGGCGTGTTGTCGGAACAAGAGGAATTCAGTAATTTCGTCAACCGAACCTGTTCCTAAAACTCATAAAATTTAAGTAAGCTCTGTTTCAATGCTGTGAACGGAAAACGATCATCTCTATTTCAAATCAAATTACCGACTCGTGCAATCTGTTCGTCCCACAAACGCGGAATGATAAAACGTTCAAACTCGCTATCTATCCCATACGCTTGAAACAACGTTTCAACAGTAGCAAACCAAATCGCGCAACGATCGGCCAAAACTTTGGAATGCCTATCTTACTCAACCACCTTCCTTTCTGCGAATCATTCCTCTCTTCCAAAGATTTCCTTGTTGCCGAGTCAACAAAACCAACGCGCCTGGGCAACTCACAGTGCTGTACGTCACTCAAAAGCGTGGCGGACAAACTTGACCTGGTCTCACAAACAGGTGGAACCACGCTTGGCCGTGGTTCTGACCAATGAATAGCCGAAGGGTCCGAGCCGATTTGATTTAACTCACTGATGATATCATCTAAATTGCTATTCTGTTGTTGCGACCTTTCACCTCCGAAAACGTTAGGCGTGGAAGTGAGTTTAGTTTTGTGCTTTGCAAATGGAAGAATATTACTCATAAAAGCCATCTTCCGTAGCAACTCAAAACAGAACGAAACTCCGTTACAACAAGAAAAACTAAGCGTTCACAAAAAAAACAACGCTCAAATCAGAAGGATTTTGCGTTTCTATTACAAGCGCAGGTCACCAAAATGAAGCGTTCGATTACTTGTCTTAATATTATTAATGCGCTATCTGAATAACAAGACTTCCAATGCTAGTAAAGCGACAAAAACCGAACCTTCATGTACTAACAGTCTGACTCCAAATAGAGCGCAACAAAATATGTACGAATTTATTCTCTGTTTCTTACCAGTTTAAATATATGTAGATCTGTTGACAATGTATTCGCTGGCTAACCTCTCACACTGCATACAATACGTCTCACCGATTAATTCAATTCATTTTATTTTCGTCAGCGAAAAATCACAATTTGCGGTGGACGATTTAAACATAGATGGTGACGAGGGACCGGTGGAACCATTCTTGGTTATAGGACCGGCCCTATGCAAGGTACAGGCGTTGCAAAAAGAAAAACACTAAGCGGAAATTAGAAAAAGTAAACTTGCATTTTTTTGTTTAACTATTTTTTTGTGTTTTGTTTACCAATGATCTTTTGCGTAAAGAGAAGACATTGAACGGTGTGAATGTGAATACATTTCTAGCCATGTCTGTGGCACGTGCTGACGGCAAGTTTTCGATAATTGTTTGATTAACGTAACTAAAAATCCGCAATGTTTTATTCATACAGTATACAGAGTATTTAAAAGCCTCAGTATTTATGCGGTGATCAGGTTGTCAACATAACAACAAATGAACATATATATCTCAACATATCATGATTGAGAATGTGATGGCTTATAAAGGACGAAGGTGTAAAAGAAAAAGAATTATTAGACGTTCCAAGCAATGGTTGTTATCGGCGGTGCAGGTACGAGTTCGGTACCTGCAGAATGCAAAACAAAAGGAGAGTGAAACGACGAGAAAAGTCTGAAGGTTTAAATAAATTGGCGGTGACTTTAAACAACATGCGGTTACTACAAGGAATTATTAACGACCAACACGAGATGCTACTGTATGTAGGGATTTGTCGGTGATCTTACGGAAGCCAGAATAAGTCAAGATTTTCTTATATGAGTTGAGCTCCGCCCACGCCCCGAAGTTGTCATGGTAACAGGATATTTGAACCTTCAGCGCACCCTGGTGGATGAAAGATATACGACTTTATTAAAAGTGAAATGTAAAACATTACTTAGGAAAGTGCAGTCAGTAACAACTGTAGAAAAACACAACTGATTATCAACACTTATAACAAGCAGAATTTCAAAAAAGTAAAATGCACAATTAATTATGGAAACCACACATTTCCTTTGTTTCCATGCAACAAGACCCAACTACTTGTGTTATAACATACAAAGCACATCGAATAAATGCTACTTTATAATGATTATGTGGGCTTGTAATTGTGACAACAATATTTACACTTAGGTAAATACTACACATATTATTGAAGCACAAGTGGTGATTGGTTGCAGTGTTATGTGAATTCATTGGTTGGGATTAACACAATAATGCTTTACGACACATATGGCGATGACCCTGGGGGGCTCTTTATGCAATTATTCAGCAACTAACGTTTGTGTTATTGTCTGGAGGAGAGATGGGCCTTGCAATAAACCACAACAGATAGGATAATTCAACCATAAATTTTCCTGCAAAAACAATTTATATTTTTTGTTGTTCTTTTACCCACAATAATGTATACACTGGGGGATGAAAAAGCACTTGTTCTTTCACAAACAACTGGGCCCTTAAATGATTCAGTTTCCTGCAAATATAGCCTGAAGTTTCAGACTTTTTAGTTTAATGTTCTACAACACCCAGCACCAAGTAGCTACCGGATTTGGACGCCCAAAACTTTAAACTAGCTCCTATTCGCCTTAGCAATGGTACATGCATATGTGCTTACTCAAGTGTAAAATTGATTCCTATGCTACACCAATTGCTTTGTTACATCATCATTATATTGTGACAGAGGACCACTAGGTGGACATTTCCCTCCTGCGAAACTAATTTAATAGAAATACAAATATGCAATCATAAATAGTTGGCTTACCAACCTGAATCTCAATTGCCCCATGCTGCAACATACTAGGAACTACTGTACTGGTAAACAAGGGCAGTACATACAGGAAATACATTGTGGGTTGCAGCAGTTTCAGCAGTGTGAGTACTGGAATCCTTTCGTATGAAGAATCACCCGCCGGCAATGGACCACTTCTTTCTGTGGCAATAAATACAGCAATTAATTAACAAAAAAATTTCTTTGTGATTGGTAGCAAGATTAAGTAGCATTTAATTCAAATGTAAAAAAAAATTTTCATCAGTAGGGGGCAATAAGTGATTGGAGCTGCTTTAAACCCTCCTAAGAAATTTAAAAAAAAAACACATTTCAGTGCAAATTTTACATACATATTCTGTTTAATAAATAAGAAATTCCCCTTCAATAGTAGGGCACCCAGCCAAAATCCCAATCGGCCTATGCCGCACAGTACATGGGACATTCACCTAATCACAATGTGAAGTTTCACACCTGGTTGATCATCAATCCCAGAGTTATGGCTGTTTTACCAACACCACCTAAACAACAGAAAATGGCCATATCAGCAGGGCTACAAGCAGTACAGCTAATAGGCAGAAAATGATGCCACCGACCTCAAGCGGATCACATAAATTACACCGAAACATCATGCACCAGTCATGGCAACACCCATTTGTATGTACACATGCTCAATGACACAACAAAAGTTTAAATTAATCAATATTCGAGGCTAATTAGTCACATGCATAATGGTAAGAAATCATGTCTATCTCCAAAGCATGAAAAAAGTGCTGTTTAAGTGGCCTACAAGACCTTGCAAAGTGTTTTGTATTAAAATTTAATGGCCAAACACAATTAGGAACTACTGTACTGGTAAACTAGTGCAGTACATACAGGAAATACATTGTTGGTTGTAGCAGTTTCAGCAGTGTGAGTACTGGAATCCTTTCGTATGAAGTATCACCCACCGGCAATGGACCATTTCTTTCTGTGGCAATAAATACAGTAATTAGGCCACAAAATAATTATATTTGATTTGTTATGACTAAACAAGATTAAATAGCCTTTAATTCGAGATTTTGCAAACTAGGTCAACAAAAGAATTGATGCTGTGAAAGACAGCACATGCACAAATGCCATGACGAATGAAGAATACATTGCAAAAACTATGTGTTATAACTGACTGAAAATGTGTTACGGAATAATAATAAAGGAAATTCATGCATTTTAAGCTATACTTCAAGTTGTTTGAAAGCTGGAAGTCAAGCAATAGACCCCATACTTTATGTACATTAAGCATTGAAAAAATTAATTTTAGTCACTAGGTGGCGATGGATGACTGGAGCTGGTTTAAAACCCTCCTATGATGTTTAAATTACATAAATAAACATATTTCAGTGCAAATTTAATGTCTATTTTATCATTTTTAAAATTGAAAATTTTCCCTTAAGGACCTATATCGGTATTAGATTGGAGAAATCCTGTGTTCAAGGCCCTCGGCTGTAATGCATCTAACGACTGTTCCGCTTGTTTCCCAATGACCGTTGATGGGTCTTGTGACTTACATAGGGACCTAAAATTCTACAAAGTTGAAAAAAATTTGCTCCTGGATGAGACTGTACAGAGCAAGGACTTTTTGGGCCTCCTGGAAGATCATATGACCATCAGGGGGGTATACCCAGCCCTTGGGGGAGGGCATTGACACTTTTTCAGCAACTAAATTTGATGCCATTGCATAGAGAAGAGTTGGAACTTACAAAAAAATGCAAATGAGTGGGTAGTTGAACGATTCATTTTTCTGCAAAATCCAGTTCCTATTTTTGTTGCTTTTTTGTCAAAATATTGACTAACCAGGGGGGCAAATGCCATTTTTCTAGAGACTAATTTTGATCAAAATTTGTAGATATGGGATGGATCTTTCATAAAATCACAAATGATCGGCCACTTAAACGATTTGTTTGAAATAGCCCAAAACCCCACTAAAACTGCCCCAAACACCTTGAAATTCGCCATGACAACAGCACTTGCATGTGTGCTCATTCAACTAAAAAATTAAGCCCTATGCATCACTGGTTTGCTTTGTGACGTAAAATTTCTATTGTGACAAATGTCTACACGGTGGGCATTTCCCAGCACCAAAACTTATTTTCATAGAAATACCAATATGTGTCTTTCAATAGTAGGACAATGGACCAGAATCCCAATTGGCCCATGCTGCACAATACATGGGAGATTCACCTATCACAATGTGAAGTTTCACACCTGGTTGATCATCGATCCCAGAGTTATGGCTGTTTTACCAACACCACCCAAACAACAGAAAATGGCCATATCAGCAGGGCTACCAGCAGTACAGCTAATAGGCAGAAAATGATGCCACCAACCTTAAGCGGTTCACATAAATTACACCGAAACATCATGCACCAGTCATGGCAACACCCATTTGTATGTACACATGCTCAATGACATAACACAAGCTTCAATTAATCAATATTCGAGGCTAATTAGTCACATGCATAATGGTAAGAAATCATGGCTATCTCCAAAGCATGAAAATGACATGAAAAAAGTGCTGTTAAGTGGCCTACAAGACCTTGCAAAGTGTTTTGTATTGAAATTTAATGGCCCAAACACAATTAGGAACTACTGTACTGGTAAACTAGTGCAGTACATACAGGAAATACATTGTTGGTTGCGGCAGTTTCAGCAGTGTGATTATTGGAATCCTTTCGTATGAAGTATCACCCATCGGCAATGGACCACTTCTTTCTGTGGCAATAAATACAGTAATTAGTTTACAAATAATTTTATTTGATTGGTTATGACCAAACAAGATTAAATGGACATTAATTCGAGATGTTGCAAACTTGCCATGATGAATGAAGAACACATCACAAACACCATGGATGGTATTCACAATCCCTGATCAAGATTGATCCACGATCCTGGATCAACCGATCCGAGATCAAGGATTGGATCAATTTGGTATTCAGAAACCCAGATCAACCATAATTTTGATCGGGGGTTTCGTGAAACAACATTCGCTGTAGCGAAAAATATCACAAATTTTTTAAATATTTTTAACGGTTCAGTGATTATGCAGACAACAAACTGCGCAAGTTCAACGGGAAGTAGGGTTACTGGTCTCGGGAGTGATTTGTTTTGACAGAGGTAGTTTTTTTACGTAGGCTGGGTTGTGGTGTGAGTTTTTGCTGGAAGATGAAACATAAGGGAAGCAAGTTAGTGCGAAGTATGAGTGTTTTGGTCGGTAAATGTTGCTGTTCTTTGTTAACCATTTACTTTTACATTATAAATGCTTAATTGCTTAGAGTTTTATGTAACTGGCATATGTTTCGACATTTAAATAGTGCAATAAACAACCATTCTTTGCAAGAAAATACAAATTTTTTATTGTGACTTCGACAAACTTCTGTTTTTTGCAGGTCCAACTAATTTTTTTTTCCACATTGTTTGGAAACTATTCTTACATTCAAGGTCACCTTCATCAGAGCAACTAGTAGAATATTTCAAGGCCAAGTGCAAGTTCCCAAAATAATAGTTGTGATAATTTTGTTTTTACCTGTTAATCATTGTGATGAATAAACTAAAACAAGTAAACAATGTAATTTCTCTTGTTAGTGATTAGTTATCTGTCATAAGTGTTTGATATAAATTTATTTATTATTATTTTTTTGCAACGTTAAACATGGCAAGTAGCAACTCCAAACTAATTTTGCTTGAACTATTTAAATTTACACATTACATGCAAAATTCAATACTTGCCATGAAAAACGTGTTCGCTCATCAGCAGAACAGCTGGCCAAGTCGCGTAATAGCTTTTCTTTACCTTTAGCCATTAATCAAGAAATGGCAATATTGATTGTCAACGCAACAATACATGATTTGCACCAACGCCAATGCGGATGCACGAGAATCAGGGTCATAGGTTAAGTTGTGCTACGCGCGTTTTTCTGTGTAGAAAATGTTTGGTCTTGGTTGTTAAATGTCAAAAATATCAACAGTTCTGGGATGTTTTTAATTTTTTTGTAGCAAAATGGAAAACAAAGACCCTTAGTATGGCATAGGCGTTTCAAACGTGGACAGTTGGGAGTTTGCGGGAACATTTTTAGCTGTTTGGTTTGCAAACCAATAACAAAACAAAGTCGAAACATGTTTCTTTGGTCTTTTCCGCAGATATTATGGGTGTGCAGTAAAGAATTAAGTTGTTAAAATCACAAAGAGAAGTAGCCCACATAAGTATAGGACGTTTTTCTGAAAAAGAGCAACTGCTTGACCCATGTGATGGCATTGCAAAGTACAATCTGCTTTGTCTAAATGAGAACGATGTTGATTTACATGGACAAAAAGCTCCCAAATGTCAACCTATAAGCATAGCATTTGAATACCTGGAGTCCCATTATATTAAACCTTTGAAATGCTGTCTACTGCAGAAGTACTGATTTTTCACATCCAAGTGTACACCATCCCAAAAGATTCTCCTTGTGTTAGACAATCTGGAGAAATTTTGCGGGCATACTGCACCTGTACAGGTAAGTTATTTGGGTAGTCCTATTAATTGTAAAGTAGCCTAAAATAGGAAATCAGTCACCTCAAGGGGTGGATCAACATTTCGGATCAAAACGCGTTATTCTGATCCGCGATTAAGTTTGATCCGAGTTTCTGAATACGGATCTGTGAAAACTGATCTGATCCTTGATCGGAGATTGTGAATACCACCCTTATGTGTTATAACTGACTCAAGAAGTGTTGCGGAATAATAATGAAAGAGGTACATGAGAAAACACTAGTTGACACTAGTTGGTTTTAAATTAAACTGATAGGACATAAATACTAAACTGGATAATTTTAAACTGCAAGTAAATATTTATGTGAAACAGAGCAATGTGAGACATGTACTTACTTGTTACCAATATATTTACTTTTTTCCTCTGTCGTTTTAATTTTGTTTCACTTTCTTCATTTCCATTAAAATATTTACAGAAAAAATGCAACAAATTAGTTTATTTAGACATTTGCAAGTTTTAATTTAAATCCGAGTAGATCCGTGAGTTCCTACATGATAACATTCCATTCTATAAATAATCCCTGCTATTGTTTCTTCTGAAAACAAAAAAATGTCGGAAAACTTCCCACTTTCTGCTCCAGACATATTTCACTTCATATATTTGATCATAATTTTATTTACAATGAAATCTTTCATTTCGACAATTCATAAAAACACAAAAATTAATTCTGGGAGATCCCCGTGTTTTGATTTGATCCGGACCACTAGAGATTGCATCGGATGAGAGGAACAAATGATTACTGACGATCCAAACCCTCAACTTTCGGCTGAAAAAAAAAACACAAAACTTTTAATTTCATTAAAATTAACAAAATGTTTTTATTTAAATTAAACAGAATACTTACCGGGTGTTTCAGTTTTCCGATCTCCTTCCTCAGGATTCGAATAGATTCGGAACCGATTCCGCACCCACTCAGATTCAGATCATTCAGCCGCAACTCATCCACTTTAGGGAGAATCCGACAAATATTTCCAACTTCGATTTCTTCAAAATTGTTTTCACCCAGGACGAGTAATCCCAACTATTTAAAATATAAAGATTGGTCGAAAATCTTGGTTTCAAACTTCAAAAAATTAAAATTGAACTTAAAACCGGATTAAAATTAACTCCATGTTTTAATTTTTAACAAAAAGTAAAGTTTTATGAAAGTATTTCGGACAAATATTTATTCACAAACAAACCTTGTATTCCATCTTCATAATCGCTTCACAAATAATGTTTACAGTTTCGGAATTAAGTCCGCATCTCTCCAACTCCAGCCCAAAACCGGGTTCTCGAATCCGAGGGAGGAAATCCGCGAGAGCGAAAACATCCGAAATCTTCATTGGGATTCCGGTTAAATCCAAATACCAAGAACAAGAGAGGGCGATTTTATTCCTGTATTTTTCGTCAACTTCCTGTAAATCCCCGAGGAAATCTGAAACAGGAACAAGTTTAACAAACATGGAGGATTCGACAAAAATATCCTTCCATCAAAACTTTCAACTCAAACTAAAAACATTTCGTTCACTTTCAATTCTATGGGGACAATGAGAGTGTTACGTCACAATATCAAGCGTGACGTAACAGTTATATTTACAATCACGCATCAAACTGGAAATAAACACTAACCTCGTAGTTCATCTCCACGTAAAACCGGTTCATATTCACCTACTTGTTTTTCTTGGAGGAATTCGGAAAGTTTCTTCAACAACTTTTCCCCACGTTTGACTAAAAAACAAACAAGACCAAGATTTGCGATCAAAATAGTAGCCAAGTATTTGAATGTAAGAAATATTTAAACTTGCGTGTTTTCCACACATATAACTTACAGTAAGCAGTGGAAGGTCCCAGTATAACACTTGTGATTATTTCTATCTTATTGTTTTATCGCTGCCCGTTATGGTTTTATTTGTGCCAATGACATTCTATTTTGCATTTTTATTGTATATGTACTGTACACCAGATTGGAATAAATGTCGTGCTGATGCATTAACATACAAAAATCATTTAGATCGCCAGCGCAATTAACAATCGCCCAAAAAAAAATCCTCCGCTCAAATAAACAACTTTCCAATCTGGCATGTACATGCTTAACAATGCAGTAAAACAGCTATTGTATCAAGATCGTTAGGTTTCCAGGCATGGCAGCCCAGGCAATGCAGCCTAGCTGGCTACAGTTAAGTATAAAGTCTGTTTATAACAAGCTCCCCAGATTGTTATGAGTTGGGTTTAATTAACACAATGATGGAATGGGGAACATTCCACACACATTAAAACTTGCATGATATTGCAAATAATGTTAAATAATACAAACCCAACAATACTATTGCTAATTGTTTGTTTGTAAAGAGTCTTTCAACCCGAATTCAAGTTAAATTCCTCCAAGGACATAGGATCGGACTGACTGCTTTATTTCCTTTTTAAGAAAATTTTATAATACAACAAGCTTAAAAATCACTGGCAACAATTTTCAAACATTTGAACCATTTCATTTTGCACAAAAACAATTAGTGGACTTTGATGAAAACAATCTAGTTGACTAATTTAATATTTTCAAGAAGGGGAAAACTCAGGATCAATCTGACTCTGATTAACTGAAGCATGTAACACAACTACAAAGAAAAAGAAATATTTCTGGTGCTGTATATCATGATAATAAGATTTACAGACTTTGCAGCCCAGCAGGATCAGCCACTTTTTCCCGACAAGTCTAAGCGAGATGTAAAAAATCTCCCGGTGAGGTTTGAACTCACGACCCATGGCTAACCAGGTCCAACACTCTATGTTTCACAGGATATATATACATTGTGGCCAATGTACAGTGGTGTGCCAACACATAACTTGCCAGGCAACCTAGGGGGATCCCTACCACTATACGATAGTTGTAATCACCAAGTAAGGACCTGCACAGTGGGGCAATCCTGCCAATCATGCAGTTGCATGAAACATTACTGTGTATATCATGATAGTTATAAGCTGGTCAAGAAATAGTTGATTATTTGTTATTCCAGCCACAGTTTATCCAGAGCCCTCGCCACACATTTACCACTTACTTAACACAAATTAAATCACAGTTTTATGTTTGCATAAAACAACAATGACACAAATATTGTATGATTTCTACGTATGTGGTTAATATTATCTTGCAGTTTATGCCATGAACGCAATACACTTTAGCTGCAAATTACTTTCACAGTGTATAACATGTGTGTTTAGGGCAGAATTTAAATACTCTACCCTGTCCTTGAGCTTTACCATCAATTTGAGATATTCTGGATGCCTCAAGTTCATCTACAGCAGTGCTGGTGGTTTCACTAGCTGTTAAAAAACATGTGTTACATTTTGAATACAAAGTAATTTGTATGACAAAAAACAAACAAAGAATCGATATATTTTAAATTTTGAAAGAGATTGAACAATGTTTGCCAAAATTTATCCGTGATCCATGCAATTAATGCATTAGGTTTACAAGCACCACAGCCATCAAAACCAGTTTTCCCTAGAAGCTATTTTTTCCTAGTAGACATAAAAATCAAGTTACTGGTGAGGTTTCAACTCACTGGTCATAATAACCAGACTATATACTCTTACGTTTACAGAGATGTCTACCACTGTAAACTGACAACGCAAAAGTGTTTCCCTCTATTGCATGACAAGGTAGGATTACAACACTGTGAAGAGCCATGATTGTTCTTACTTCTCCAAACATGTTTTCATTAAATTATTTGGTCTCCCATGCCTTTTTTTAGTTTATTGTACATATCATTTTTTATTTTATATGTTGCCAATGTAGTTTGTGACTAGGAACACCAATATTTTATTTTATTTTGGAAAACTGTTCATGTTTTTTTCATGTTTGACTACAGACAAAATGCTACTTTTCGAAGCAAAAATGACCCTGTTAAAATTAATGCATTATTGCCAGTTAATATTCCGGCAATGTCAGAAATACAGTTACATATAATAAAAATAAATAATAACCTACTGTCAACTGTTTTCAAAATAAGCCACAAATAGTTCCACCGGCGCTCAAGAAAGTAAACAAAACCTTTAACCTTGTTTATGACCTTGTTGTCATCGTCGCGCAGACAACCTAACGCTATGAGGCGCAATTGAGCAAACTGGGAGTTTTTTTGCTAAAATTACCGACAAATCACTTGATTCACCTTCTTAGGTCAAAACACGTCTTACTGATCAACGATTAGATTTAATCGGGGTTTATGAATACGGATCAGGATTAACTAATCTGATCCTTAATAGAGATTTACGATAGAAGTATATAGGTGACAGAGGAGAGAATCTCAGAGACTTCCTTCCTGTCTCTGAGATTCTCTTTCCGATTGGGAGACAGGAAAGAGTGCTCTTTCCGTTTCCTACGTATGCATTTTAAATGGAAATTTGTGTTACGGAGGCACCCACAGATACTCTCTGTTTTCCAGTCTTGCAAAAACATGCGTGTAAAATTTCATTGCGGATTTTGTGACATGCATTTTGCCAAAACCGATGAGGTCATATCACATGAAAATGAATGTAATCGATGTGCGATTTGCGATACCTGTGGCAAGATGTACGTTTAATTTGTTCGCGCTTGGGCGTATAAGCGCGCGATGTAAGTTGATCGTGATTTTCCTGTTTCCTCTTTCTAACATATTGTGTGGTTTAGCTCAAATGACGTGAGCGCAGCGAAACTATTTCGAGTTTGCCCGTTGACGCCTGACAGTGCGACACCGGGTACCGACATCTGTAGTCAAATTACACCGAGGTAAAGCTCTAGAGTTTTTCATTAACTTAGCGTGGCTTTGACGTTGGACAACAAGATTCGGGACCCCAGTCGATACGTTGTGGATTTCTTTGAACCGAATCAGAATCACATGTTTCCTGCATGCGGGGAAATGGAATCCATTATCGGGCAATACAGTGACGCGATGAATAATCTTGGCTTGTCAAACCACGACTTGATACCAAAAACGCGAAACACTCACGTTAGCGGATGCGTTAAGCGTGAGCGACCTCGGCTAAGACAGTTTCCCTCTTCACTACATTTGAATGATGTCATTGCATTTATCGCAGAAATCCAAAATCTCCGCCTGCTTTGCAAAATACGCTCGCGACCGGCACACAAGACTATAGTCAGGCAATTTCGTGCAATGCCGTCCAACCGCATATTCCAATAGCAGCCCCTTGAGGATCTCGTTTTCTTTGATTTACTCCAGTCATTTGAAAGCTTTGAAACGAACACAAGATAATCGCGCGACACGTTCGTGTATATCGCGATAAAGAACCGGGAATTTTGCAGTGATGTTAACACAATCGATATAACGTACGCCGGGTCGAATGTCATTGATGAGATCTTGCGTGACTTCGGCATTCTTAACTCACCAGAGTGCGCCGATCCAGTGGCGCCGGGCGAACGGGGAGTTACAACGCGTACATTAGCGATTAATGAGGGGTAATTGTATTTTACCGACTGATAAAAGATCTCGTTTGCAAAACATTTTCTTGCGCAGGCGAACCCAACACACTAGCCAGCAAAATTTACCAGTGATCAACGGTGAAAGTAGGTGCGTTTATAAAGTCAGCTCTGGCGTGCAATTGACTGACATGGTTTTTCATTGGCAGATGTTTGCAAACAGGCGGCGGTTCGAACCGACAATTACATGTTTCCGGCGAGCAACCGCCCACAGACCGCTTAATCGTCCAGCGCTGGTCCGCAATTCGCATTTTAGCCCGAATTTAACTTGTGACGTCATTTTACAATTTCTCGTTGCCGATCGTTTGATCACGTGTTGATCACATGGTCCACGCCTTATTAGGCGACGGCCAGAGAACTTTCAAAATTAATTGCAGTTTCGGTTTCACGTTAGAAACCATTTTGGGGAACGGCGATATTTTCACGCGTCGGACAACAATGCAATACTTTTCCCCACACCAATTGTTATCCGCTTGCGGGATGATATTTTCACATTCTTTCAAAAGCTCGCTGGAGAAGATCACTTGGATGTCATTAGAAAACAGCGCCCCGATTCGAAGTGGATCGTTGACGCATTAACAAATATTGCTTTTTACGTTTATTACACCGCACGCCTGGATAGGAAATCCAGTCAATGGCGCGTTTCGCGTGTGTGAGGCAGACGATTTTCGAACGCTTGCAACTGTGCTGCATTAACGTACCACCACTACAGAGCTTTTATCCATTTGTGATTTGCTATGACTTCGAAGCTGATAAAACGGAATGCATTCCTCTCAGCGTTGCCGTGTGCAGCGACGTACCTGGATTCAAGCAAGGGGAATGTTTCGTCACAACAGGTCAACCGCAAGAGCTGATAGACCGCTTTGTGGGTTACCTAGGTCAAATACAGGACAAGGAGGCGCGGCTGATGCGTGATCGCTTTAATTGGGTGTTTCTCTACTAGAAGGCAAAGTAAACCAGGCGCTCAGAACTTGTCACACATCCATACGAAACACTGCTAAGTGATTTTCTGTCGCACCTGCAAAACATCCCGTGATCGGGTATAATTCGGTCCGCTTCGAAACGATTTTTTTTCTTATTGAAAAATACCATTTATATCTGTTGGGCGCAGTCTATATCGTTCATATCTGTTGGGCGCAGTCTATATCGTTCATATCTGTTGGGCGCAGTCCGTATTGTTCATATCGGTTGGGCGCAGTCCGTATTGTTCATATCTGTTGGGCGCAGTCTATATTGTTCATATCTGTTGGGCGCAGTCTATATCGTTCATATCGGTTGGGCGCAGTCTATATCGTTCATATCTGTTGGGCGCAGTCCGTATTGTTCATATCTGTTGGGCGCAGTATATATCGTTCATATCTGTTGGGCGCAGTCTATATCGTTCATATCTGTTGGGCGCAGTCTATATCGTTCATATCTGTTGGGCGCAGTCTATATCGTTCATATCTGTTGGGCGCAGTCTATATCGTTCATATCTGTTGGGCGCAGTCTATATCGTTCATATCTGTTGGGCGCAGTATATATCGTTCATATCTGTTGGGCGCAGTCTATATCGTTCATATCTGTTGGGCGCAGTCTATATTGTTCATATCTGTTGGGCGCAGTCTATATCGTTCATATCGGTTGGGCGCAGTCTATATCGTTCATATCTGTTGGGCGCAGTCCGTATTGTTCATATCTGTTGGGCGCGGTATATATCGTTCATATCTGTTGGGCGCAGTCTATATCGTTCATATCTGTTGGGCGCAGTCTATATCGTTCACATCGGTTGGGCGCAGTCCGTATTGTTCATATCTGTTGGGCGCAGTCTATATCGTTCTCATCGGTTGGGCGCAGTCCGTATTGTTCATATCTGTTGGGCGCAGTCTATATCGTTCATATCTGTTGGGCGCAGTCTATATCGTTCACATCGGTTGGGCGCAGTCCGTATTGTTCATATCTGTTGGGCGCAGTCTATATCGTTCTCATCGGTTGGGCGCAGTCCGTATTGTTCATATCTGTTGGGCGCAGTCTTTCCCTCAAGCATTTGTCGCAAATATGGCAAGCAAGAAAGTTGGTCAATTGGGTGTAGGGCGGCCCGGCGGCGAAGAACACGGAGCAGTCGTGGTCGCGAAAAGACATGTGGGTTTGTGAATAGCATATTGTTAACCCTTGAATTTTTGTGACAACTACCATGAATTTTGAATTATATAAACGGTGATTATAGTGGTATAGGTCACCTGCGTATATGTGAAGGTTGCCTGATAAGTTGCGCGCTTGCGCACCAGTGTACATTGGCCACAATATACCCTGTGAAACTGCCGAGCTCCTGTAGCTCAGTTGGTAGAGCGTTGGGCCTGGTTAGCCCACGGTCACGAGTTCAAACCTCACGCTCGTTCCCGTGTGTTAGCCACAAAACGCTCCACAATTAAATCATTTCTATATAAGTCATGCAAATAAATGTCCACGATTCCATGCTGTTTGTAGCCGCGCGCGCGTAGCAACGCGAAAAAATAAAATACGCCCCACAGGTAATCAAAAAAGGGCTCTGGACAACTCTCGAATTAAATTGCCACAGCTTTAGCGACGTGTAAACCCGTAAAAAACTCTAAAATCCTGAAAATACTGCGGTCTTGCGAAAGTGTCAAAATATAATACAAGCGAATTGGCGCCAGATCGAAAAGACAGGTCGCTGTTAACAATATACAATGACGGCGGTTGGTGACGTATTGTCGCAAGTTCGTCTCGTGCGTAAACACCACGAAAGACGCGCGACGTCACTGGGTCGCGTGCAAGCAAAGCGCCAATTTGTAATTCGTCCATGCGTTCACGAGGCAAAATCTGTAATCACGTTTCGATAGCGGTCCACCTCCACAATATTGTCGTATTCGCAAAAAGCAATTATATCCGCCGGGGCTGCCAGAGCCGTTTTAAATCGTCCGACCCGAGATGCCTGAGGTCAAACGTTGCCAAGTCGCTGTGATCGGGCGTCAGATCCACACAGAAAAGGCAGTAGCCTCGCGGGTACGAGCAGTATGTTGTTCCGTTTGATTGATTCGTGTAATGATTGTTTGTCCCTGTAAACAGCGATAAATAGCTTCTACTGTATCGGCCGTTTTCAAAATCAGGTTGGAATGCTTTTACCGGATGTGTACGTCCACCCACGTGTAACGATAAGTGATTAATGTTCATATGCTTGAACTCGAATGGATTTCGTTCCCAAGCGTCGTTGTAAGCGGCGCCGTCCACAAAGCCCAAGACAACCCTGACAGGTACCTGCCCGGTCACGAGTGTCGTAAATACGCGAACTTCCGAACGACGCAGTGGGTACAGGGCCGAGTGAGATAAGTGATGACGGCGAATTGATCTGTGCCACGCGTGAGAGAAAGGCGTACGTCGACACCGTTTAACACATAACGCTGCTGCTGACACATATCGCAGTGAAGTTTAGACAACATCTCGATTGGGCAACTCTCTGCCGCTTGCTGACCTGCCATGTTGCTGACCTGCCATGACGTCACTTGCAAAAAAACTAGAGATTCTAAAAACTGCTTTCCCACTTGGCGCGCGCCCGACTTCAGAACAGGCAATACGGTGCGGCCCAAACTCGCGAACATAAACCCCTCAATCCGTGTCCGCGCTGCGTAAGCGCAAGCCTGGCGAAACGGGGCAAGTCGCGGGCGACATGGCGAAGGTAATAAGTTCTCATGATCTTTAAAGTCTGCCCCAGTGTTGTAGGTTTTTGGCAAGACATATTCAAAGGCGTAAAGACTTCTTAGTTCGCCCGACGGTAAAAAATTAATACCGGGCGCTCAGCGAATAAATGAAATTAATAAATCCGCTTTAACTTCAAGTGTTTTTGGCATCGTCCGGATGACGCGCTGTGCAATCGATTGCTTTCGTTCGGTCGCGTCGTCTGGTGGGCGCTCGATTATCGTCATCTCCATGGGTTTATTCGCCTGCTCCTTCCTGATGAATCGATAGCGCTGCAGGGCTTGACCATAAAGCCTAACGTTTTCATCATCGAGCCTTGTTTCATTGAATATATTCGAAAACTCACGATCATATTCCGTTAAAACCCCCTCCACAGGTGTCATTTCAGCGGGCGCCCGGTCACGCATTGTCGAATAAACCAGCAATAGCCGGAATTAGGGTTCCTATCAGCGAATAGAGCAGACGGGAATCCGCCGCGTTGAATCAACTTCAACGTTTCCGCGTCACTGGAGTCTATTTCTTCATCAATTTACGCAGAGCGAGCTCATGTCGCTGCAACTTCTGTCTATCGCGCTGGGTCAAATTAACCCTGCCCTTCAACACGTTATGACTGCATTCGCAAATTCACTTCATCAAATCGGGTCCGGCCGCTTTTATGATCGCGCTCACGACTCTGGGCTCGGCTTTGCATATTCAAATCTGCCGCGTGTTTTTCGAGACGACGGGACATTTCATAAGTTTTTCGGAACGTAAGTGAACGATGTTTCACCGCGGAACACCCCTGTTCTCAGACGAAGCTTGTCAGGTGTTTCTTGTCGACAATCGAATACCAAATAACCGTGCGGAGATGACGTAGCGTCCATATTTGACTCTCGCACGGCTTTCACGTAAGAGGGGAATACTTGTTTCGCGAGGTGTGTGATTTGGGGAGAATCTCTAGGATTATTAAACACAACCAAATAATGCGCATTCAAACTGATTGTTCGATGCTCACTGCCCTTAAGAAAGAAGTTCTGCACGATGTAAATTATACTCGTGTCCTTATGGTGACTGCCCTGGGTGAACAAACGCGAAACGATTTTGCTGCTTTCGGACATCAAGTCGTCGAGAATCAAGAGGGTTCGTACGCCTTTCTCAACAGAGGTAGGAGCACCCTTCACGTATTCAATTGTGTCAGGTAGGTTTTCGTACGCAGACTGCCATTGGTCATGGTGCCAAATAATCCGTTTTGGACATGGTACGATGTGGTTTTCCTTTATCATGCGCGCAACAAAATAGGACTTTCCACTCCCAGTTGGCCCAGAAATAAAGAATGTAAACGGGTGCGTAAATTCCAAATTATCACAATAACGAATAACGTAATTCGATTTCCAGATCTTGCCACACGTTTAAAATCGGCGCCCGTGACCAACACACAATCAGGATGAACTGATAATGTGACAAATCGCGAATCACACACAATTATACCAACATCGTATTCAATCGCAATGCACACTAAAATTTCACACCGAAATTAGATTCAACAGGAGACACGCAAAACGATTTTAAGAGTGTGGTGGAATTCACGCATGCGACATCAGAATTTCGACGACATGCATGTAATTTTATTGCCCATTAGCAGCAAAAAGGATTCACGCAATTATTCAACTCGTCTCACACGATCTTTGCGATGACATGACGTCATTTAGACCTCGACCGAATCATACAGGTAGCAATTCAGACGCTATACAAACGATCCAGCTTTGTAACGCGACAGCGATCGATTGAGCAGAGACACGCCACGACAAAACAGCTGACAACTCGACGGGCAAGGGTTTATCTCTGCTCTCTTTCCGGTTCAGGTAGAATTGTAACGTACTCACAATCAAGACCGGAAAACAAAGAGTACCTGTGGGTGTCTCCGTAAGACAATTAAAAATTAAAAATGCAGACGTAGGAAACGGAAAGAGTACTCTTTCCTGTCTCCCATCGGAAAGAGAATCAGAGACAGGAAGGCAGTCTCTAAGAATTTCTCCTCTGCCACCTATATACTACTTATGAATTTTGCTCATGGCCCCAAAAGATTTTCCATAGGTTTTATATTACAATCAAAGACTGTCAATCACTACCTACTCACATATAAATTATGGCCGTTTACAACACAAAGTAACTGCAAATTGTCATTTTTAACCAACACAATCAAAGACTGTCAATCACTACCTACTCACATAAAAATTATGGCAGTTTACAACACAAGGTAACTGCAAATTGTCATTTTAGCTGACACAAACAAAGACTGTCAATCACTACCTACTCACACAAAAATGAGTGCAGTTTACAACATAAGATAACTGCAAATTGTCATTTTGACTAACACAATCAACGACTGTCAATCACTACCTACTCACATAAAAAAGGAGTGCAGTTTACATCACAAGGTAACTGCATATTCTCATTTTTAGCTAACACAATCAAAGACTGTCAATCACTACCTACTCACATAGAAATGAGTGCAGTCTACAACACAAGGTAACTGCAAATTCTCATTTTAGCTAACACAATCAAAGACTGTCAATCACTACCTACTCACATATTGTCATTTTTGCTGACACAATCAAGGACTGTCAATCACTACCTACTCACATAAAAATGAGTGCAGTCTACAACACAAGGTAACTGCAAATTGTCATTTTAGCTGACACAATCAAAGACTGTCAATCACTTCCTACTCACATAAAAATGAGTGCAGTTTACAACATAAGATAACTGCAAATTGTCATTTTTAGCTAACACAATCAAAGACTGTCAATCACTACCTACTCACATAAAAATGAGTGCAGTCTACAACACAAGGTAACTGCAAATTATCATTTTAGCTGACACAATCAAAGACTGTCAATCACTACCTACTCACATAAAAATGAGTGCAGTTTACAACATAAGATAACTGCAAATTGTCATTTTAGCTAACACAATCAAAGACTGTCAATCACTACCTGGTCACATAAAAATGAGTGCAGTTTACAACACAAGGTAACTGCAAATTCTCATTTTTAACTAACACAATCAAAGACTGTCAATCACAACGTACTCACATAAAAATGAGTGCAGTCTACAACACAAGGTAACTGCAAAGATTAATTTGCGTTAAAACAGTCAAGAATTATCAATCACAACCATTAGACACAAAAAATGCTTTTTGACTATAAATGAAAAAATGTTTGCATTTTGATTTTCAAGTGAACACAAACCACGACAGTGAAACGAACAGGATTACTGTGGATTTTGCAAATGATGAATTGTGATATAAATTACCTTCTTCTCGATGATGGTCATCAATGTTAGCCGTTGATGTAGCAGAGTTTCTTGATGAACAGTTATCAGAAGCTGTGAATCAAAATTTATTACATTTTATTTCAACCTTGTGTATGAGGAAAGACCTTTTTTTGCATTTGGTTGTTTTTTGAAACCTGAAGATCTTGGAGATCCACTTTGTTTTTCTGTTGCAGAATGAAAATAAATGAAAAGAAGAAAAATATACACAAACAAAAGTTTCGTGAGTGATTTTCTAATTGCATAATATGGTAAAATTGTAGAACTCAGCACCATTTTCTTGCAAGTCATTTGCATGATGATGTTTAGAAGTTGTTGCCACACTAGGTGTGTCTGGTGAAGTGGATCCCTCAGTTATTGGAGTCCTTTCAGAAGCTGCAAAATAATGTATGCACCAGAAGCATGACATACTACTTATAAAAAAAATTCAACAAATACTTAGATCCAAATATTACGAAATTGAATGAGTCCGTGAGTTCCGATGATAACAAGAAATATGTGTACATTATTTGCCATCATCAATATTATACGAAAAGAAATATTTGATAAGCAAGTATACAACTGACGTATTTCTCGAAGCCTGAAAGTTGATGCATGGCTTGTAGCACTGTTGGCTGTATCACATTCCGAAGTGTATTCAGCACGGTCACTTCCAGAAGCTTTGTTGGATGGCGCAGGAATCAAAAAGGAAATAATGGTTAGTAAATGAGAAAGATTGGGCTTAACGTGTTGTACATACCAGATTTGTTACCGAGCAAAATACCGCAGACAAAACGACGTGTTGGCCCCCAGTGGGATTCTTTCACTAACTCATCGACGAATTGGTCGAATTCTTCTTCAGGCATGAGCATAGAAATGTAATAGGCTGCGAAATATTCCTGGAGCAATTGGTGCATATAATAGAAGATCGCATTTTTCCCGTCAAAAACCTTGCGACTCTCATGCCAGGAGGATTTGGCCATTTTTATTACCACATCCTGCACGTTTATATCCTCCAAACCAACATCTAGGAGATCAGCTTGTGTGAACATGACCGTTTTACGTTTCATTCCGTCGTATGCCATTTTGCCAAGGGGATTTCTTAATTTTTCTATGTCATCCCCCTTGGCATGTTGAGTGTCACTAAGTTGTTCTAGGACAGCTTCAAATATGTCTGTAAGTGTGTGAATGTGGTTTGTGGGCCCAAATAAACCAGCATAAACTACAAACTGCAAAAGCAATGGATTATGGCAAAAGTTAAGTACTTGTGGGGATTTAGTTTCAAACGATTTCCACAGTTTCTTGGCCTCTTCTGCAGCATAGAAATCAAACAACTTTCTCATGTCGTCATCAGAAAGATCGTGGACATAAATGGTTTGTTGCGGTCGGAGATCAAGTGGAATTGAGAGCAGGGAATGGGGACGAGATGTAAAAATCAATGCAGACTTTCTAAGTAACTTTTTGCCACAGAGATTTGCAATTAGCTGTTGAACTTTCGATGTTGTATCGTAACTTGCACTAACTGACTTCATGTCTGCTACTGACCATGTGGCCTGATCCAAACCATCACATACTATTGCACATTTGGCCTGGTTCTTTCTTATCCATTGAAAAGTAGCATCAAGGACAGATTGTTCCACATCAGGGAACTGCCTGTCAAGCAAGAGCTGCTGAAGAGTTAGTTTGTCATCACCATAGTTTATATCCTTGAAGCAAAGATTAAGCACCAAGTGTGAGTTTCTTAAATGTCTGGATATTCTTTTTGAAATTGATGTTTTTCCACAACCAGCAGGGCCGTAGAATGAGATGAAAGATCCTTTACCTTTGCTTGTTTTAAAGTTTGAAACAAGATCTTTTATTTTGACCTCTTTGCCACCAGTTAAATTTACATTCCTTTCTACAGTTAAAGGTTTGTAAACTACTGGCGTTTCAGCATCAAGTCCCTTATAAATATCTTTTTCCATTAGGATTGGATTTACCTCAGGAATGTCGGCTTTGTTAAACTTATGACTAAATGGAATCACATCTGGATCGAGATTTTCCAACTGATGTCGTTTAAATTCATCAACTGCCTGTTGGAGTTTTTCATCTGAAAAATCACGAAGCGGATTCAACACCAACCTAAGTATGTCCTGGTTTGATTTTACAGGGGATGGTCGAGTTACTCTTGACGTGAAAGATTTATAATGAATCTCTATCCGTGATTGAGTTGAACCAAAGCAATCCACTACACAGTGAAAAAACGTAAAATGTTTCTGAATACGAGTTGCGTGTTTTCCCATAACCTGCACATGTGTGGTAAACAATCATGAATTTAACCCAACTTTTGTGAGCGCGCTTAACTTATCGTGGTTTGCTCATCATGGAGTCCCAGGTTCTTCCCCTTACTAACAACTGGTCTGTGGAGATCATCAAATATTTCCTACATTTCTGGTAGCGAGTTAATTATGTGGGAAGAATGGTACAGAGGTTGCTTGCTAGGAAAACACAAGCAAAGGATGAGCAAACACTGATCAAATGGGGATTTGATTAAGAACCAAGGTATTCGCTGTAGCGACATAATCCCCACTATAAAAGTGTTTGTTTCGTGCCATCCCGTATTCGTGCCTAAATCACAACGACAATGCGCGATTCAAAGCATCGTTGGTAAAGTTATCAGGTGGTTTACCGAAAATTCCCGGTATGGAATCGTAAGTAGTTTTGAATAACGTGAAATAATCCCGCATCTAATGTGAATTGGACCTGGGGGAAATTCCTTTAGTTTTTGATCGATTGCTCAGATATAATGAGAACAGGTTTTAGTTAATACGTCACAATGTCCCGTGTACGTGACGTCAATTGTGTTTGCAATAATTTGTTCGGGCATCCAGCAAAGTGAAGTTCAACGACCCACAAAGAGACGAATATCGTCTCCTGCTGATGGAGTCGTTACATATCCGACAAAAAAAATACATCTGTTCTAAGGTTTCTTTTGTTGCTGAGACGTCTTCAATTACTACAACATGTTTATATTTCCTGCAGTGTTGCTCAGTCCCTTTCTTCTGAGAATTTATGACTGATTGCAATTAATTAGTGTTCCTATTTAATAAACTGTTACAGTCTGTTCAACAAATGTTGATATTTTGTGTGTGTGTTTGACATGTGTGATTACATCATAGAATTTCTTTGTCGCACAAATCGTGGTCGATATTTTAGGGATGATTTTTTACAGTGATTTGAATGTATATCATTTGACACTTGTGTTATGTTAGTTTGATAAACCACGTGACTGTATTGACAATTGTGATTTTGTTTTGTACGCTAAGCTATATCCTCAGTGTGTTTAGAAACTTGACAGAAATCTCAACTGTGCCACTTTTTGTCGCCTCTAACTCAATGCTGTTTTGTTTCTGATGTTCTGTGTTTCACCCATTCTACACTGCCGTCATCCCGAATTTGTGCACGGACTCGTTCATTCACTGCACAATATATTCCTTGGAATTTAAGAGACGACTCCCTACACAACATAAAAACAACTTTCTTGGACTCATGCGTGACATTCAACCAATAAACGATGGACGTCACATTATTTCTGAAGGTTGTGATTGAATCCCACAAAGAGGATTCTGTTTTAAAACCCACATTAGCTTGCATACATTTCAACGTATGTTAAGGTAGTCCTGATAATATCTACCTGTTGTGCTACAAATAAATTATTTGTAGTTCCTGTGAAAAGTGTAAAATTGTAAAAAACAAACAATCTGACAATTAATGTGTTGAAACAAAATATATCTTTCTGCTTGTATGCTGTCAAAAGGAATCAGTACCTTGTCGAACACCGGCTTTGGAAGTTGTTGGAGCATTTGATTCAGTGTTAGCTGATGACGCTGCTGGTCGATTGTAAATATGTTGCACCACAGTCTGGTTTTGCACATTTTGTTGTTGTACAGTTTGCTGTTGTACATTTTGTTGTTGTACGTCACCGATGTGAAGATTCTGTATTATCGAAAATCAAACGTTCACACCCAATAATGTCAATGCTGATAGACGACAGAACCCATGTTTTCCTACAAATATCTCGATATCCAAGAACAACAAGCTCACCTCGGTATGGATATTTTGTGGATCAGCTTGTTCTGTTTGTTGTTCGGCCATTCTTGTATGAGCAGGTGTAGCTTTGTATTACAAGTATAGCAAATATATTACATATATAAAAGCTGTGTAAACATACGTGTAGTTAAAACAGAACACCTCAGAAAACTAATTTTTCACGGATTTTTTTGTTAATTTTTATGACCGTATCTCAAACCCCAAAAATTCCCGGGGGGGGGGGGGGGGGGGGGGCATAAACACTTATCAGACATCTAATTCTGAATGCATTGTGTAGAGGAGGGTTAGTGACTTTACTTTGTTGCAAATGGAGGTTACTTTCTGTGATTCATTTTTTCTCAAACATGGGGGCAAAATGCCCCTGGAGGAGCGGTTAAAGTAGTTATCTCGAACATAATTTTGACCAGAAATCCTAGACAAGTGTCGGGACTAACAGAAAATCACAAATTGACCATACTTTCTGTGATTCATTTTTCCACAAAATCCACCTCAATATGTTGGTAGTTTTTCAGTTACATGTTCAACAGCACCCTTTGCCAATTGGCTGCCTGACTAATGACCCTGAAAACCATAGTAAAACTGCCCCAAACATGCTGGAAATCGCCCTTGCAATAGCCTGTGCATCTGTGCGCATACATCCAAAACTCACCCATACATAACCACAATTAACTGGCTGGAAAGGCTGGAACCAACGTACTTAATAAAACCAATCATACAACATGTGTTATTTTATCAAACTCAAAATTTATGTCACTTTCCTGCACTATATGTTCAATCCCGGTTTAATGCTGAAGTCGCCAGGAAGCAATTTATCGAACTTATAACGTACACAAAGTATCAGCAGATATGTCGTCATAACTGGGATCAACCACTTAGTGAACGTCGGCAATATTGTGTTTAAAGCGTTTGTATCAGACAAAGACATTTAAACGATGCACGAACAATATTTATTACTTTCGCAGTTAATTTTGGACGAAATTTAAGTGCATTTTGCGATTGAATAAAACTTTGATATTATCGTTGTGCTGTTCATAATTTGTCACATTATGAGGTCGACCTGATATGTGTGAGTCACAGGCGATCGTTTGAAAGCAGGGCGGGGGATGGAAAGAGGACCCTGATGATAGAGTGAATGAATGCGTGGAACAAACATCTGAGGCTGCTCACTGTAGTACGTCGGCTCAAATATTAATGGACCCGAGTTCGTATCACCGAACATCTGGACCCAGCAGCATTGCTTCAACAACGAGCTCTCTTCGCAATCTTAGATTAAAAGAGAGCAAAGTGAAGCTGCAGCTCGTTCAAGTCGAGACTCGACAAGAGTGAGAGCGTTGAGATGAAGTAGAAGCGAGAAAAAAGCGAGAACGAAAGCTCGAGGAAAGGGAATTACGAGCAAAGAGAGAGCTGGAAGAAAGAAAATCCGCACTCGAGCGCGAACTGGCCGAGAGGGAATCCAACCGAAAAACTTAAGCTTGCCAAGGTCGAATTTGAGGCTTGGGAAGAAGCATCCAATGATGGGAGGTCTTGTCCTGGGATTCAACACCCTGGCTTTTCTGGATCTCCGACACCCTCTTGTAGACAGTTCTGGTACTAGCAAACCAGAGGGAGCCGTAAAAGCACAACCGACCACAAACCCTCAGGTGGATTGCGGTGATCTTCGATGGCCTACAGCCGGGCAACCATGGAAACCGAGCCAATATCATGAACCTGTTTGGGCTGGACCATCACCATACAACGGACTACCCAACTCAACAGATGAACGACCTGTTCAACGTAACCGACGTGGTCAACCGGAGGTTGGTGAGCGATTTCTTCCAAAACCTAATGTCGAGAAATTCGAAGGGGATCCAATGGATTATTGGAGTTTTGTCAATCGTTACCAACTTCATATAACTGTCAAGGTCGATTCGTACGACCTAAAACTCATTTATTTGTTGCAACACTGCACCAAACCAGTACATGATAAGATACTACATCATGCCGCCAATCAAAATCCAATGATGGGATATGAGATGGCTCAACGAGAATTATACGAGAGGTATGGACAACCTCACATAATCGCGCGCCGCTGTGAAAGTCGCCTGACGGAAGCTGAATGATAACGACCCAGAGGGTTTGGAAAGACTAGCCGTTCTTTTGCGCAACTGTTGCTCGTCCCTAGAGAAAATGGTAGGAACGTGCGCGATGGATTCGGTTGGGTTCATCTCCTCGGTCGCCAGGAAGTTGCCACGCAAGCTTCAGGAAAGGTGGGTCACCGTTTCACTAGGCGTTCAGGACAAAACAGGTCGTGTCGCAACGTTTAGGGACTTCGCAAGTTACGTAATTGAGCGAAGTCGTGAAGCTAATTCAATCTTTGGAAGATGTTTGTTTCAGAACACCGCAGACCGGCCATCTAATGTTGCGACGAAACGGCAACGAGTGGCGGTTTGCAATGTCACGACTGAAGCCCAAAAGGCCGAAAGTTTTCCGAAAAGTTCAAATCAGTGCTGCTTGTTCTGTCACAAAGCACACAAGCTTGAAGACTGCAACAACTTCAAAAGAAAGTCGTATGATGACAGAAGGAAGTTCGCGCGAAGCCAGGGGCTGTGCTATCGATGCCTGGGATCGCAACACATGGTTCGCGATTGCGGTAGTGCAACGCAGTGCGGCAAGGACGGATGTCGTAGCATCAATCACCACGCGGTACTTCACAACTCGAAGTGGGCTGAAAAGTCTCAAATGGATGAGAAACCAAACGTTACACAGAGCACGAGCGCCGACTGTATGAACTCCTTGTCGGGCCCAGAAATGTTGAAACGTGCTCCCGCTTATCTCGATATTGTACCCGTACGCGTCAGTAACGGGAAATGTGAGGTGGAAACGTATGCTCTACTCGATTCGGGATCTAATCGGACGTTTGAACGGCAGCTGGCCGAGCAGATACAGGCAACAACGGAAACAGGTGTACGCTTTAAAATGTGCACCATGACGACCAATGAACCGGTGGATGTCGATACAAGTTCAGTGTCATTCGCTGTTATGCCCTTAAGAGAAGGGGAAAGTCTATATCTGCCAGAGGTTGTGCTGGTGGACAGGATCCCAGTAGCACCAGGCAAGATGGCCAGCAAAAGAAGGTTGAAAAGTTACGAGCACTTGCGAGGTTCGGTGATGCTGCTGATTGGAAACAACAACGCGATGGCACATTGGTGCCTGGAAAGTCGCTTCGCTTTCGACTCGCGCGAATGTCCCGATGCTATAAAGACGCCGCTGGGATGGCTACTAAAGGGACCTTCCCTGGAAGCGTCAAGTGAGAACGTAGTTACGTCTAACTTTCTGTTGGGTGCGCACGGTAGTCCAGCTGCACTGGAAGACATAATCGTTACTGATGAAGGCGAAGTGTTTCCGTCTTTAGATGCTGGTTTGTGTGACGTGGAATCACTCCTCTTCTGGTTGAAAAGCAACCCAGAAGCATCAGAGTTCGGAATGAAGTACTCACGTGAAGATGTCGTCGCTTATGACGTGATGACCAGATCAGTTGAGTTTGTGGACGACCACTATCAACTTCCTCTTCCTTGGAAGCAGAGCTGCAGCGTTATGCCTAACAACTTACCTATGGCTCAAGGTCGCTTTAAGGGACTAAAACGAAGACTTCTAAGCGACCAGGCGATGTGCGAGAAGTACGTGAATAACATGAGAATTCTCCTGGAGAAAGGATACGCCGAAGAAATCCCTGAGGATCAAATGGTGAAAAAATATCGAATATGGTACCTCCCACATCACCCGGTGACTAATCCGAAGAAACCAGCATCGTGTACGATTGCGCCGCCAAGTTTTTAGGTCAGTCATTGAATGACAGATTAATGAAGGGACCGGATTTGGTGAATTCACTCGTCGGGGTGCTGATGCGATTTCGCAAAGGTCGCATTGTAATTGTAACCGACGTAAAGGCTATGTTCCATCAGGTGCTGGTATCTCCGCCAGACCGTGATGCACTGAGGTTTTTGTGGTGGCCGGGCGGGGAAATATCCAAGACGCCGACAGCCCATCGGATGAAAGTACATTTATTTGGAGCGCGATCGTCACTGAGCTGTGCAACGTTTTGTCTGCATCAAACCGCTGAAGAGCACGGGAAGTTCTTTGATCCGCGAGTGGCAAGTGTCGTCCGAAACAACTTCTACGTTGATGATTGTTTGACGACGACCGCGGATGACACGGCCGGGATAAGATTGGTCGAGGACCAACGAAACCTGCTGGCAACGGGTGGTTTTAAATTGACAAAATGGATATCAACAAGCAAAGCAGTGGTGGAATCGGTGCCACATGAAGAAAGGGCTAAAGCAGTACAGGACGTCGCGCTTCTTGGTCAAGTGCAGGAAAGAGTCCATTAGGATCGGTTGGAACGTTGCTGATAATGATTTCAGGTTCAATGTCGATTTGCCTGACAAACCTCTGTCCCGCCGCGGAATGCTTGCCATAACAAATTCACTGTTTGGCCCACTGGGGTTTGTTGCACCGGTTGTACTTGAAGCTCGACTGGTTTACCGAGAACTGTGCCGATAGAAGCTCGGTTGGGACGAGGAAGTCCATGGAACAATTCGCTCGTATTGGAAAAGGTGGAGCGACAGCTTGGTTCGACTCCACGACGTGAAGATTCCCCGTTGGTTTCAACTCGGAGAAAACGTGTCTGGGTTTCAACTTCATTTTTTTGCTGACGCTTCGTCCGTCGCTCGTGGCAGCGTTGGTTACCTCAGAAGTATGGCCAAAGACGGCAGTATAACGTGTTTCTTTGTCATGGGGAAGTCGTTGCTATCGGGATCTGGAAAGCATACCATTCCTCGTCTGGAATTGGAAGCGGCTTTGGAGGATTTTGCGTGTTCGTAAGTACCTTCAATGGAAATCGCAGCAGGAAATGTGCAAATTTTTAAGTGGCTCAGTGACTGCAGAAGGGTAACAAGATGCCGAAAACGAGCTTGTGAAATACGTACAACGCAGCACGTTTCCCCAATGGATGAAGGCGAATAGAAGGTCTCCGCCAAGCGACAAGGCGTCGCCCATTTACAAGCTGGATCCAGTACTGGTGAATGGCGTGTTACGAGTGGGAGGAAGATTGGAAAACGCCTCAATGAGCTATGAAGCGAGACATCCTGCAATCATTCCACACTCATCCCATCTAACAGATCTGCTGATCAACGACTACCACTGCAATGAGGTAGGCCATTCCGCCGTCAATCACACGCTAAATTCTATTTGTCAAAATTTTGGATCGTTAATGCTCGGGTGGCAACATGTAGAGTCCTGAGCAAGTGCTTGGTTTGTCGACGGCGTGGAGCAAGGGGCGCAGAGCAGCGCATGGCTGATCTGCCACTGTGCAGACTTCAAGTCGACGAGCCACCTTTTACGCATACAGGAATTGACTTTTTTGGTCCGTTTACAGTAAGAGCGCGTCGTAGCGACGTCCCCAAGAAGCCTTTGGATGATGATATTCTCCATACGCTGCTACTGGAGGTCGAAAACATCGTGAATTCGAGGCCACTAACCGACGTTCCACTGGAAGCTGAAGAGGACCTGCTCCTCACCCCGAATCGTTTGCTAAAGATCAATCCGAGTGTTGGACTGCCACCTACCGTTACAGCGCCCACCGACTGTTACATTCGCCGCCGTTATAGGGCGGTACAATTTCTGGCCGACGAGTTTTGGCGTCGCTGGGTGCAAGAATACCCACGTTCAATCATGTCGAGGCAAAAATGGCATGACACAAGGGAAAACCTTTCTATAGACGATATTGTTTTGGTGATGAATCACAACACTCCCCGGGTGCAATGGCCTCTGGGTCGAGTTTGAAGCTTGTTTCATGACAAGCACGGGATTGTCAGAAGTGTGGAGGTGACTACGATGGCTGGGGTTGTACGACGACCAACAGCCAAACTTTGCGTGATTGTGCACGCAGACGGAGATACCAAACGAGCGAACGGAGATGAACACGATGGAGGACTCTAAAGAACGCACGCGTCGCTCGAATCTTTTGTGAATGTAAAAAATTGGATTCGCATTTTATGATGCTCCTCCCATTTTGCCGGGGGAGGATGAAGATTCTCGCCGCCATTAATTTGGTTACGGGTGCTGTGAGCATAGTTACGTAATAATCCGTGCCTTTGTTGGTCAGTGCAGTGCCATTGTCTTGGTCTGATGTCGGGCTGTTTTTGTTCGTTGTGTTAGTTGTCGTTTGGATGTGGTGCATGTGTTCTGTTTAATCTGCTGCTTTCGTGTGTTTAGGAGGCGGCCAACATAATTAACGCTAATTAAATTGTATGCATGAAGTCATTTAAGGCTTGCCTTACGTCACATTCCGGTAAGTTTTGATGGTTAGTCTTGTCCTGTACGAATTTTGTGTTGCAGAAAACCTCGTTATTTTGCGTGACGCGCGTATTTTGACTCGACAAAAAACTGTTTACGAGCACTGGCAGTTGGCAAGCGCTGCCCAAGTGTGCGGCGTAACAGTCTTAAAATTTTCTCCCATGGTTTCTGCCTTTGGTCACACGCTGTTATTCCTGCTCGTATAAAATCCCCCGAATAACTTCTCCACTGTAATCGCGCACTTTGTAAGTTGGCGGGCGCTCGCTATACCGCGGATTGTCAATAACTCCTGACTCCACTGGGGAACGCAACCCTTCCTTAAGCGTGCGTTGGCGGAAGCAACGTGAACAGATCCACCGACAGACAACGTACAAGTATCAGGGCAGGGTTGTTCTCCATACGAAACCTCTTCTTCGTTCGCATGACTGACCGTGGCAGGGTTCATCCCAATGTTACGATGGTAGCTATGAACTTGCCACTATTTCACTGTCGGCTCATCCCAATGTTACGATGGTAGCTATGAACTTGCCACTATTTCACTGTCTGTGATCGTCAAATAACGTCTGCAGCACGATATTGAAACCTAATACGAAATTAGAACTAGTTTTCCACTCAATACTAATCATTATACAAATAATGGCATGGACACTGATATAAACATACAGGAAGGCGCCCACATCTGAATATCGAGTCAGATGACAGTGATTGTAGATCAGTCGGATTTCAAACTGTGTAAACTGTGTACAACACGAGCACTCTATACATGTTTACGACGGTTTCTGCAGTTTGTAAGCGTATTGACCTGTGAGTCAACGCTTAATCCACAGGCGCATGATTGCTTACAAACCACATGAAGTTTGCGGTATTGCGACGTTAATTCATGGACAAGATCAGTTGAACCACAGATATGTAATTACCAGTAAATTTCGCAACAAATCGATAGTCAACATCAACTTTATCTTTATAGAAATAACATTTTCCACAAGATCTTCTCTAAACTTTCACCATATTTATATTTTCTGAGACAATGCCCTTTGTTAAAGAATCAAATCTTTGGAATAAACACGGAATTCCAAGTAACAGTAGAAAGGTCAACTATTTTATTTCGTTGATTTGCGCTCAACAAACAGCAAGAAAGCTGTTTTTTACTTCTGATATTCCGTCAAATTATTGCTTGCAGTCAAGTCGCATTTGGAAGAAAGTTTTATTTAAAACACAACACTTAATTCTGTGGACGTTACGAACCTTGTTCAAGGATTCAACTTGCGCGTGGACTGTTAGCATTTGCAAGTGATCCGATCCACGTTGAGGTAAAAGAAGCGAATAAATTCCCATGACTTCGTTTAAACAACGGACTAAATACGACCTATTTACATCTTATAATGTTTGTATCACGTAAATGGACGGTTACACAAGAAACTGCCACCCACATTATAACGACTACTGTTAACATAATATATGTCGGGTTTGATTGGGAAAAGAGTTCAAAGAGAATGAAAATATTCGTACACGTCTTTGATTTCATATCCAATGTATCCACCAAGCAAGTAACCATATCCAACCTCTCCTTGCTACCGGTGTTGATGAAATATTTATTTTTGTTATGTTGGATCGTGTAGAGATAAAACTACCGTCCATATAATAATCAAATGCAGGAAGTCATATCTCCTCAATGACGTCACACTTTGCACGACCACATTCCATTTATAACAACTCACCTTCCTGGTGCTTCAAGAAGGAAGTCTTTATATAAGAAGTTGCAACTTTCTAGTTATTAATTTAAACGTTACAACTCAGTAAGTATCGTTGTATACTGCGTGCTAACAACAAACACGAAACCGTGAAAGTTATAACGCGGCCGCCATCTACATAATAACTATGCAGCTTACTAACGGTTGCTTGATAAAGTTGGAAACGAAAAAAGCCACTGACAAAGTTGCCATCACTTTCCAATCTATAGTTTAAACGCTGCAACACAGGAAGTCTCCGCATATGGAGTCCTTTGTATCGTTATACAGAGCGAACTTGCACAACCTACAACAATACAACGCCCGTTCATAAACAGAATTTTCGTAACTTGGCAAGATGCCTCTTAACACACTTTTTCACTTTAACATTAATTGCGCAATTTTCTTTAGGCGTGGTTTCGCAAACCATTCATTTTCATTAGATTTTGACTTCAATATTTATCCTCCAGTTCGTATACATTTCAGCGACAATAAAAAAAATCAGATTTGGTGAATAATGCTTAATGCAAAATATTTTGATTTCATCCAATGCAGCAACAACAAACCGTTTTTTAATCTACATCTTTCACATTATTTGAATATTTAACAAAACAAACTCAAAATATGAAAATCCTTTTGTGCATAAAATGTTGCACAGTAACAGTTTTGCTCCAACAGTAATCCATTTCCCATCAGTACAAGCAATCTGTGTGATGCATTTAAGTGAATGCACGATTCAAGCACCAAAGGTTTTTATCCTCATTCTTTTGCCCTGTGTGTGGAAACACCGAGCGCATTAGAAACAATCAGAGGAAGTCGTATCCCCGCTACGACCTCACACTTCGCATGATCGCACTTTATAACAACGCATCTTGGAAATCACCATAATTATATTTTCTGAGACAATGCCCTTTCTTAAAGAAACAAATCTTTGGAATAAACACGGAATTCCAAGTAACAGTAGAAAGGTCAACTATTTTATTTCGTTGATTTGCGCTCAACAAACAGCAAGAAAGTTGTTTCACTTCTGATATTCCGTTAAATTATTGCTTGCAGTCAAATTGTCCGCTAAAAAGTTTAAAACTTGCAACTTCATCCACAAGATAATAGACATACATAGAGGTTTTGTTCAAACAATATAACCAAGGGACTAGTTTTACGTCTGCACGTGCTCAAATCAATATTATTACATCACAATGGTAAATATTGAATACGTTTTCCCTGGAGATATGTGTTGTGTAAATGTGATTCTTCCCCATATTCACCAACAACTTGTATAATTACATACAAGTTTCACACAATGTCCCTCAATGTTACCGACTTATAAGCGAAGATACGCCCTTTTTTTGGTAATTTTTAGTGATGCACCGAAACAGCACTTTTTTTATTCGGCCGAAACCGAATATTCGGCAAAAGTTGCAGAATGCATTCGGTCGAATCAACCGAAACTAATTTTGGTATCCATCTCATTAAACGCAATAAATTTCAACAAAACATGTGCTGGATTGGAACTAATCCTATCATACAGCCTTTTTTTGGCACTTAAAGAATAACCTCGACTGGTGCACCAAATGCTTAAATTTTCATCATTTCTATCACAATAAACAAAACCAACATATTCGTACACTTTGAACATATATGAGCGTTGCATGCAAAATAAAAAAGTTTTGGTTTAGGTGGAATTTTGCAAAAATATTCGTCCGAACCCGTAAAATCACAAAAACCTTAGTTTCGGCCGAAAAATTTCGGCAAACAGAACTTTCGGTTCATCCCTAGTAATTTTGTGTTTAATTTAATTTGCACAGTTTACACTGGAAAGTATCCAAACGTGACGTCACAATTGTAAAAGGCGCGCGCATTTGGAAGAAAGTTTTATTTAAAACACAACACTTAATTCTGTGGACGTTACGAACCTTGTTCAAGGATTCAACTTGCGCGTGGACTGTTAGGATTTGCACGTGATCCGATCCACTTTGAGATAAAAGCAGCGAATAAATTCCCATGACTTCGTTTAAACAACGGAAAAATACGACCTATTTACATCTTATAATGTTAGTTTGTATCACGTAAATGGACGGTTACACACGAAACTGCCTCAATATAATCGCGTATCCTCAGAAACTCATGCTTGGATTTATGTCAAATGAATTAGTCAAATAGAATTTCTTGATCAATAATTAATTAACATTGTTAATACCCAGCGTTAAGTTAACAACATTTGGCATATAGATCACAACAATCACCTCCAATTTGGAAGTATTGAGCGTGACATGTCTTAAACTTGGCTTTATTCCAAAAATTGTCTTTGAAGATAATTGGTTATAACTACACAACTTTTGAAGTTGCATATTGCTATTGCTTGGCCAGCTGTTTATCTATACATGTGCCTGAATGAGTACAGATAATTTATTTACACACGAGATGAGCTAATTTACTTTTTAACGGTCATCCACCTGCTCCCTTTTATTTTTTTATACGCGCATATTAAGTCGCATGCGGGTCGTTGCCTATACTTTTTGACAGCCCAAGAGAAAATGTAAGCATTTGTTGCGCACGCTTCAATGTGATGGAATTTGTGGTTCACTTTAGTTTTTTAATAACCTTTTTAATTTGTCATGCAGCACGCAATTCCCATAAACGCTTATGTTCGTAGATATTTTAAATTGTTTGAGCATTTTAACGCCGGTGTTCTTTCATGCACAGAAAAAATTACCGCGACAGCAAATCAAGACGATAACACGGACGATAACCACCACCAGTACCACTAGTCACCGAATTTAATGCTACTCAATTCGCAACCATCAAAGGACAAGACGATAGTGGACAATCAGAGGGAAATAATTATTTCCACAAGGAAGGGGCATGTGTAGCAACACGCATGTTTCCCTACTTAATTCTTCACACATTTGGAACATAGACGGACCGGAAGCTGCAGACGGTGTTAGGCATTCCTGAAGAACTCGCACAGTCTTCTGGCATCCGGCTCAACGACAGATTTTTTTTTATTGTAACTTGTTAAATACCCGTTCTCACTTTATTCTGTGAATTCACTGTTACCATTCTCTGTCAGTTAACTTTGCCACCCAACTAGTCTCGGTCATTTAACTAACAACTGGCACGCGGTAGAAGTTACTCGCTCAGTCACTAAGGCGCTTGGAACAAATTAAACTTAAGCCGCCTGATATTGCAAACGCGTGTTTCCATTAATAAATAAGTCTGCTTTCGGAGTCGAATTTTATATCAACAGCAAGAAAACGCAAGTAGACATTATAGTTTCAGTCATAGCAGCCGGTCGAAATCAATTGGTACGCTGTGTAACATACTTTAGGTTTGTTTCTAGGTTCGGTAATTTTGTTTCCGATATATCAATATCTGCTTCGACTTACTATATTTTTCGACACATTTGTCCCAAGTTAAGTAAGGTTGTTGATCTTTCAACATTTTCTGGGATGAAATATCCACCTGGCAAAACAGCAAGTTCCCTTAAATAAGATTCTTGCAATTCAAAAACACCAGAGACAAAAGAACACTGCGCAGCGCTCATTGTTTCTTGGACCCAAAAATTAGCAAAGGAATGATTTGCAATCAAATATTACGTTTTTGTCCTCTGATCTCAATCCAAACTTCTTTCTTTTCCTGGTCTCGTCACCGGCGTTATCGTAGTTCGTCCTTTTATTTTGGCTCCTTAACTTCATCCGAGTTTGCTAAACACACGCAAATTAAACTTTGTATACCGCAGGCAACACATATAAGTTTTTCAGCTTATTTGAAGGTTACACGATTATAACACACATGAGTATATCGAAACGCCAAGTTACGTGAACACAAAGTACAAGTAGACGAGAAGTCATGCACCCCTGATTTCCTGCAAAATATCTCGACATCCAAGAACTACAAGCTCACCTCGGTATGGGTATTTTGTGGATCGGCTTGTTCCGTTTGTCGTTCGGCCATTCTTGCAGGTGTAGCTTTGAAGGCTATTAGAAGTTCAGTATAACAATACAAAAAACAATTCGGTCAGAGCAAAATTGCATTTACAAAAGCTGAGTAAAAATAAAAGTTTCAAAAAGTTGAGATGAAAATTTGAGGTGGACATAATCGCATAACAGTCGATTGTGTGATTAGAATGGCCGGAGATAAACGAAGGAAAAATTGTGATAACATGCGTTTTCGCGCAGCAACAAAAAACTTAAGGACATACTGCAGCGATTTGACCTTTACGCTAGTTACGTCTCCCAGTTTGGTCAAAACAAAAATTTCCCTGTGAAGGTGCGAGAGAACCGAAGATATCGACGTTGATCTGTTGAAAACGTGCACGACAGGGTGGGTAGTTCGCCAGAGGCGCACGAGTGTGGCGCTGGACTTTTGAACTTTGACAGTGGGTGCACTGTCTCGCCCAAAGGGTGACCTGGCGGCGGGCCAGTGGGCGCCAGGAATTGTCAATAAACTTTGGAGGACAGCTCCAATGGAATGCTGTGACGCAGTCACAGCGGTCGGCGCATCGGGCAAAGGGTGATGCTACAGTGTGGCACGGGCTAAGGCGACTTTTGCCTCTGAGAAAGCCGAATTTAGCTTGTCACTCAAAATCAACTTTGCTATCAATTTCCAATCTATAGTTTAAACGCTGCAACACAGGAAGTCTCCGCATATGGAGTCCTTTATATCGTTATACAGAGCGTACTTGCACATCCTACAACAATACAACGCCCGTTCATAAACAGAATTTTCGTAACTTGGCAAGATGCCTCTTAACACACTTTTTCACTTTAACATTAATTGCGCAATTTTCTTTAGGCGTGGTTTCGCAAACCATTAATTTTCATTAGATTTTGACTTCAATATTTATCCTCCAGTTCGTATACATTTCAGCGACAATAAAAAAAATCAGATTTGGTGAATAATGCTTAATGCAAAATATTTTGATTTCATCCAACGCAGCAAAAACAAACCGTTTTTTAATCTACATCTTTCACATTATTTGAATATTTAACAAAACAAACTCAAAATATGAAAATCCTTTTGTGCATAAAATGTTGCACAGTAACAGTTTTGCTCCAACAGTAATCCATTTCCCATCAGTACAAGCAATCTGTGTGATGCATTTAAGTGAATGCACGATTCAAGCACCAAAGGTTTTTATCCTCATTCTTTTGCCATGTGTGTGGAAACACCGAGCACATTAGAAACAATCAGAGGAAGTCGTATCCCCGCTACGACCTCACACTTCGCATGATCGCACTTTATAACAACGTATCTTGGAAATCACCATAATTATATTTTCTGAGACAATGCCCTTTGTTAAAGAAACAAATCTTTGGAATAAACACGGAATTCCAAGTAACAGTAGAAAGGTCAACTATTTTATTTCGTTGATTTGCGCTCAACAAACAGCAAGAAAGTTGTTTTTCTTCTAATATTCCGTCAAATTATTGCTTGCAGTCAAATTGCCGCTGTAAAGTTTGAAACTTGTAACTTCATCCACAAGATAATAGACATACATAGAGGTTTTGTTTAAACAATATAACCAAGGGACTAGTTTTACGTCTGCACGTGCTCAAATCAATATTATTACATCACAATGGTAAATATTGAATACGTTTTCCCTGGAGATATGTGTTGTGTAAATGTGATTCTTCCCCATATTCACCAACAACTTGCATAATTGCAAACAAGTTTCACACAATGTCCCTCAGTATTACCGACTTATAAGCGAAGATACGCCCTTTTTTTGGTAATTTTTAGTGATGCACCGAAACAGCACTTTTTTTATTCGGCCGAAACCGAATATTCGGCAAAAGTTGCAGAATGCATTCGGTCCAATCAACCGAAACTAATTTTGGTATCCATCTCATTAAACGCAATAAATTTAAACAAAACATGTGCTGGATTGGAACTAATCCTATCATACACTCTTTTATTGGCACTTATAGAATAACCTCGATTGCTGTACCAAATGCTTAAATTTTCATCATTTCTGTCACAATAAACAAAACCAACATATTCGTACACTTTGAACATATATGAGCGTTGCATGCAAAATAAAAAAGTTTTGGTTTAGGCGGAATTTTGCAAAAATATTCGTCCGAACCCGTAAAATCACAAAAACCTTAGTTTCGGCCGTAAAAATTCGGCAAACAGAACTTTCGGTTCATCCCTAGTAATTTTGTGTTTAATTTAATTTGCACAGTTTACACTGGAAAGTATCCAAACGTGACGTCACAATTGTAAAAGGCGCGCGCATTTGGAAGAAAGTTTTATTTAAAACACAACACTTTATTCTGTGGACGTTACGAACCTTGTTCAAGGATTCAACTTGCGCGTGGACTGTTAGCATTTGCACGTGATCCGATCCACTTTGAGGTTAAAGAAGCGAAAAAAATTTCGTTTAAACAACGGAAAAATACGACCTATTTACATCTTATAATGTTTGTATCACGTAAATGGACGGTTACACAAGAAACTGCCACCCACATTATAACGACTACTGTTAACATAATATATGCCGGGTTTGATTGGGAAAAGAGTTCAAAGAGAATGAAAATATTCGTACACGTCTTTGATTTCATATCCAATGTATCCACCAAGCAAGTAACCATATCCAACCTCTCCTTGCTACCAGTGTTGATGAAATATTTATTTTTGTATGTTGGATTGTGCAGAGATAAAACTACCGACCATATAATAATCAATTGCAGGAAGTCATATCTCCTCAATGACGTCACACTTCGCACGACCACAATCCATTTATAACAACTCACCTTCCTGGTGCTTCAAGAAGGAAGTCTTCTTATAAGAAGTTGCAACTTTCTAGCTATTAATTTAAACGTTGCAACTCAGTAAGTATCGTTGTATACTGCGTGCTAACAACAAACACGAAACCGTGAAAGTCATAACGCGGCCGCTATCTACATAATAACTATGCAGCTTACTAACGGTTGCTTGATAAAGTTGGAAACGGAAAAAGCCATTGATAAAGTTGCCATCACTTTCCAATCTATAGTTTAAACGCTGCAACACAGGAAGTCTCCGCATATGGAGTCCTTTATATCGTTATACAGAGCGTACTTGCACAACCTACAACAATACAACGCCCGTTCATAAACAGAATTTTCGTAACTTGGCAAGATGCTTCTTAACACACTTTTTCACTTTAACATTATTTGCGCAATTTTCTTTAGGCGTGGTTTCGCAAACCATTCATTTTCATTAGATTTTGACTTCAATATTTATCCTCCAGTTCGTATACATTTCAGCGACAATAAAAAAAATCAGATTTGATGAATAATGCTTAATGCAAAATATTTTGATTTCATCCAACGCAGCAAAAACAAACCGTTTTTTAATCTACATCTTTCACATTATTTGAATATTTAACAAAACAAACTCAAAATATGAAAATCCTTTTGTGCATAAAATGTTGCACAGTAACAGTTATGCTCCAACGGTAATCCATTTCCCATCAGTACAAGCAATCTGTGTGATGCATTTAAGTGAATGCACGATTCAAGCACCAAAGGTTTTTATCCTCATTCTTTTGCCCTGTGTGTGGAAACACCGAGCACATTAGAAACAATCAGAGGAAGTCGTATCCCCGCTACGACCTCACACTTCGCATGATCGCACTTTATAACAACGCATCTTGGAAATCACCATATTTATATTTTCTGAGACAATGCCCTTTGTTAAAGAAACAAATCTTTGGAATAAACACGGAATTCCAAGTAACAGTAGAAAGGTCAACTATTTTATTTCGTTGATTTGCGCTCAACAAACAGCAAGAAAGTTGTTTTTCTTCTAATATTCCGTCAAATTATTGCTTGCAGTCAAATTTCCACTAAAAAGTTTAAAACTTGCAACTTCCTCCACAAGATAATAGACATACATGGAGGTTTTGTTTAAACAATATAACCAAGGGACTAGTTTTACGTCTGCACGTGCTTAAATCAATATTATGACATCACAAAGGTAAATATTGAATACGTTTTCCCTGGAGATATGTGTTGTGTAAATGTGATTCTTCCCCATATTCATCAACAACTTATAATTGCATACAAGCTTCGACCTCTTTCTGGTAAGGAAGCGAATATTCTCCCATTATTGAGAAACAACGGACTAAATACGACCTATTTACATCTTATAATGTTAGTTTGTATCACGTAAATGGACGGTTACACAAGAAACTGCCACCCACATTATAACGACTACTGTTAACATAATATATGCCGGGTTTGATTGGGAAAAGAGTTCAAAGAGAATGAAAATATTCGTGCACGTCTTTGATTTCATATCCAATGTATCCACCAAGCAAGTAACCATATCCAACCCCTCCTTGCTACCAGTGTTGATGAAATATTTATTTTTGTATGTTGGATCGTGCAGAGAAAAAACTACCGACCACATAATAATCAATTGCAGGAAGTCATATCTCCTCAATGACGTCACACTTTGCACGACCACATTTATATTCCATTTATAACAACTCACCTTCCTGGTGCTTCAAGCAGGAAGTCTTCTTATAAGAAGTTGCAACTTTCTAGCTATTAATTTAAACGTTGCAACTCAGTAAGTATCGTTGTATACTGCGTGCTAACAACAGACACGAAACCGTGAAAGTTATAACGCGGCCGCTATCTACATAATAACTATGCAGCTTACTAACGGTTGCTTGATAAAGTTGGAAACGAAAAAAGCCATTGATAAAGTTGCCATCACTTTCCAATCTATAGTTTAAACGCTGCAACACAGGAAGTCTCCGCATATGGAGTCCTTTGTATCGTTATACAGAGCGTACTTGCACATCCTATAACAATACAACGCCCGTTCATAAACAGAATTTTCGTAACTTGGCAAGATGCCTCTTAACACACTTTTTCACTTTAACATTATTTGCGCAATTTTCTTTAGGCGTGGTTTCGCAAACAATGCATTTTCATTAGATTTTGACTTCAATATTTATCCTCCAGTTCGTATACATTTCAGCGACAATAAAAAAAATCAGATTTGGACCTTGATAGGCGGGTATTAGGGGCGGCTTATGATGATCCACTCGCACATACACATTTTTGCAGTTAGCTAATTGTTTATCCAAATACGTTGGTCTTGACTTTGAGAAACGGGGCGGCGTATATGTGAATTTCCGGAAATAATCGTTCTGGGACTTAATAAACGTTGAAGGGTCTTGGATATTGTCGGGGTTGTTTAACCCAAAAAATTGACCTGGTAACCTTAATGCTTTGCCATACAACATGTCGCTGGGTGATGCCTAGGGCGTTTCCTTATGCGCTGAACGTATGGACAAAAGGGCGAGTGGGAGCTGGATACCAATCAGGGTTGTTAGTTAACGATTTCAAAGCTAATTTTATTGTCTTATTGAATTTCTCCACCAGGCCGTTCGCTTTTGGGTTAAACGAAGTGGTGTTTATATGCTGGATACCTAGGAAGGCCATTGCGTTGTTCCACATTTCACTTGTGAATTGTGAACCTTTGTCGGTGGTAATTGATTCTGGAACGCCGTATAACGCAACCCAATTATGCAGGAACGCGTTTAAGACTGTCTGAGTTGTGCAGTTGGGCAAAAGCACTGCTGCTGGGAAACGAGTGAACCGGTCTATGATAACAAAAATATATGAACAACCGTTAGAGGGCGGTAGAGGGCCAATTAAGTCTGCATGGATTCTGAGAAACTTGTCTGGTACGGGCGGAAAATGCGAATTTTAGTCAACTGACAATGGTCGCAGCTTTTTGTCCAGACCTGAATGTCCTTTCTCATATGTGGCCAAACGTAACGGTTGCAAATCTGAGCGATAGTTTTCTTATGGCCTGGATGAGCTAACATGTGTACTGAATCAAAAATCTGTTTCCTAAAACCAAAAGGTATAAGTGGGCGAAAGGTTGCATGAGCAGCAGTATCTCCCCATAGGGTGAGATTTGTATCAGGGACTTCTTGAGAAGAAAGTTGGATAGAATCAGGTAAGAAACCTTTGGTCAGGTCTCCGAGCTGTGTGTTGGAATATCGTTCCAGTTGATTTGAGCTGAGTGTTGCAATATCGTTCCAGTTGATTTGAGCTGAGTGTTGCTATATCGTTCCAGTTGATTTGAGCTGAGTGTTGCAATATCGTTCCAGTTGATTTGAGCTGAGTGTTGGAATATAGCGTTGATTTGGGTTCGAGATAAAGCGTCTGCAACGATATTTTCAGCTCCAGGGATGTAGCGGACGTCTGTTGTGAATTCTGTGATATATGCAAGGTCTCTTGCTTGCCTTGGGTTTTCCCGAAGTGTGCTAGAAGTGATTGCAGACACTAAGGGTCGATGGTCAGTAAAAATTGTTACTGGCCGTCCTTCAAGTAAATATCTGAAGTGTTGCAGTGCCAATTTGATAGCTGCAAGTTCTCGGTCAAAGGTAGAATAGTTACGTTGAGCGGGGTTGAAGGTGCGTGAAAAGAAAGCAAGAGGTTCGTGCTTGTCACCTACGACCTGATGTACTACTGCACCGGCTGCTACGTCACTGGCGTCGGTGTACAATTGCAGCGTGGCGTCTGGGTTAGGATAACTCAAGGTGGTGTAATTGCTTAGACATTCCTTGGCTTTCAAGAATGCTTGTCTTGCTTCGTCAGTCATTTTAATTGCTGAATTTTTCTTATTACCATTTAGAAGTTGGTACAGCGGTGCAAGGGGATGGTTAGAATGGAGATAAATGAGTGATAGAAATTCAAGATTCCTGCAAAGCGTCGAATTTGCTTAGTGGTTTTTGGTTCTGCAAAGTCTTGAATTGCTTTGATTTTGGATTGCAGGGGCTGAAGGTCGTTTGGGGTGACCTTGTGACCTAAGAATGTCACCTCCTTGCGTCCGAAACAACATTTGTCACGGTTAACTTTTAGGCCAAAGAGTTGTAATCTGTCCAAGAATAGTTTGGGATGTTTCTCGTGTTCATCAGCTGTTTTGCTAAATATGAGCGCGTCGTCTAAGTACATGAAGACGAAATGGTTGATAGGGGCAACTACGAGATCTGCTAATTGCTGGAAGTAGCTTGGTGCTGTTTTTAACCCAAATGGAAGTCGGTTGAAAATTAGACTGGTGTTTTGATTGCAGTTTTGTGCCTATCTTCCGGGTTTAATGGGATGTTATGGAAAGCTGCGGTTAAGTCAATGGTAGAATAAACTGTTGAACCATGTAGTAGGTCTTGTATGGAAGTAAGTCGTGGAATCGGATATACATTTGCTTTAAGGATGCTATTAATTTTCCGGAAATGCCCACATAAACGAAGATTTCCGTTTGCCTTGGTGACGACGACCAGTGGCGACGCATAATTCGAGCTGCCTATGGTTGCTAGGTTACTGTCAACCATGCGTTTAATTTCCTCTTTGACCTTTGGTAGGAGGTCTGGGCGAATGCGTCGAACGGGATAATTTGGAGCTTTCCCATTGGTTGTTAATTCTGCGACTATTGGGTGTTTTGGGGGTTCTTTATAATCTGGCGGTTCTGCGAGGGTTGGGTATTGGTCTAGAATATTGCGGAAACGTGGGTCGGAAAGCATATCCATGTTAGAGATAGTGACAGAGGTGGAAGTTGCTATAGGTACGCTAGTGTGGGTGATTGCTGATTCTAAGGTTCCAAGAGCCGGTTTTAAGATTAACTGATGTTCTGCGAGAAACGGGTAGCCAAGAATTGGCTTGTCAACTGTGCAAAGATTGAACACAACTGGTACTGGGCCGAACCCTATGTCGATTATTAAAGTTTTTTGACCATAGCATGGTATGGGAGTTCCATCTGCCGTTAAGAAATTATTATGGACAATTTCAGCTTCTTTGTCTATTGGGAGAAGATTGCTTGAAGAACCCGAGTCAAGTAAGAGCAAAAAATTATGTAACTTGTCATAAATATATGGGATATGCGGGAATATTGGTTCGGGTTTTGCTTCACGTCTGATCTTAACTTCGTTAGTTTGTTTATTGCCTTTCCATTGGCAAGGGAGGTGCATTTATTTGCACGGGGACCGAAACGCGCGTGATAAAAACACAAGTCTGAATTATAACGCTGTCTATTTGGGGGATATCCCGAAAATGGCATACGCTGCTGGGCCCAACTGTACTGCTGCTGCTGTTGGAACAGCTGATGCTGATTGCTTCCTGTCGCGCGTTGCGGTGCTGTATTACGTGGCTGAAATGCGTCACGCCTGAACGATTGTGCTTGCCTGTTGTAATGTTGATAATTTTGGCGATCTGAATAATTCGGTTTTGGCGTGACCTGTCCTGTAGCTGAAGATTTAAACGTAGTTAGCAATTCCTGTATTTGGCTTGTTAAACGTTGCATTTCAATTGGCTGCGTGTGGTCGCTTGGCGCATTGGGGTTGGTATCTGAAATTCGATCTGCTAAAATTCCAATGTCTTCTAGCGATGTATCAGGATTTTGTGACTTAATCAAGGTTTGAATTTCTGTCGGCATGCGTTGCAGAAATTCGTTTAACACTAATTTTCGTGCTAATGGGTTGGTATGCGTGTTTTCAGCACAGGCGTTTGCCAAACGATGTAAATAAACACTTGGGAATTCATTGGGTTGTTGAACGAGATTTTAAATGTCCGTCTGCCAGATTTGGGCGCCCAATCCTGTGGCTTGCTTAATTAATGCCTTCTTAAGGGTATTATACGGCGTATCAGTTACAGAGGCCTGCGAAATTATGTTTTCAAACTGTGACGTTGGCTCTTTCGAAAATCTTTTTAACAAAAAATCGGACTTGACATAATCCGAGGTGATTGCCATTTTTTGAAATTATCTATCGGCATATTGGAAATATTGCGCATGACTTTGGGCGTTGGGCCAAAACCTTGCGAGCTGGAAGGTTTGTTTGACCATCGGCTGTGGTGGCGTTTCATTTGCGCCGTTAGCAACATCAACGTGATTGGACGTCGAAAGCACTGACTCGTTTGTTTCCGATGAAACACTTTGCGGCGAAACCATGGGAATTTCTGCTTCGCCTGTTGACATGGCGACCGTTGGGTTATAAGGGGTTGTGGTTTTACTGCGCGTGCGCTTACTTACGGGCGAAAAAGTGGCAGACCGTTATCCCGGACAAACAATTGGCGCTAAACTATGTAAGTTTATGAAAATTTCCCTAGCGACCTAGGTCTTATGGGAGCTATTAGGCTTTTAAAGGGTGAAACACAATACACATTGAACAGAAAAAAATAATCATGCAATATAAAATTCGTTTTTCAATAAACAATTAAATGCGTGCGCGAGCGATTACAGTTTTTGAATTATTCGTTTTTGTTATTGTCGATGGTTATTGTACCTCTGGTTGTGCAGAAGTGCTGCGTTTGTTCCGATTTCCTTGGCTGTCCGGTTCGGTTCTGGGATGTTGAGTGGGGCGTCTTCCCTGTTGTGGAGACGGGTTTGCTGGTGCAAGTGGTGAAAGCGGTCATGATGGTGCGTTGCAACACAGGAAGTCTCCGCATATGGAGTCCTTTGTATCGTTATACAGAGCGTACTTGCACATCCTATAACAATACAACGCCCGTTCATAAACAGAATTTTCGTAACTTGGCAAGATGCCTCTTAACACACTTTGTCACTTTAACATTATTTGCGCAATTTTCTTTAGGCGTGGTTTCGCAAACAATGCATTTTCATTAGATTTTGACTTCAATATTTATCCTCCAGTTCGTATACATTTCAGCGACAATAAAAAAAATCAGATTTGGACCTTGATAGGCGGGTATTAGGGGCGGCTTGTGATGATCCACTCGCACGTACACATTTTTGCAGTTAGCTAATTGTTTATCCAAATACGTTGGTCTTGACTTTGAGAAACGGGGCGGCGTATATGTGAATTTCCGGAAGTAATCGTTCTGGGCCTTAATAAACGTTGAAGGGTCTTGGATATTGTCGGGGTTGTTTAACCCAAAAAATTGATCTGGTAACCTTAATGCTTTGCCATACAACATGTCGCTGGGTGATGCCTAGGGCGTTTCCTTATGCGCTGAACGTATGGACAAAAGGGCGAGTGGGAGCTGGATACCAATCAGGGTTGTTAGTTAACGATTTCAAAGCTAATTTTATTGTCTTATTGAATTTCTCCATCAGGCCGTTCGCTTTTGGGTTAAACGAAGTGGTGGTGATATGCTGGATACCTAGAAAGGCCATTGCATTTTTCCACATTTCACTTGTGAATTGTGAACCTTTGTCGGTGGTAATTGATTCTGGAACGCCGTATAACGCAACCCAATTATGCAGGAACGCGTTTAAGACTGTCTGAGTTGTGCAGTTGGGCAAAAGCACTGCTGCTGGGAAACGAGTGAACCGGTCTATGATAACAAAAATATATGAACAACCGTTAGAGGGCGGTAGAGGGCCAATTAAGTCTGTATGGATTCTGAGAAACTTGTCTGGTACGGGCGGAAAATGCGAATTTTAGTCAACTGACAATGGTCGCAGCTTTTTGTCCAGACATGAATGTCCTTTCTCATATGTGGCCAAACGTAACGGTTGCAAATCTGAGCGATAGTTTTCTTATGGCCTGGATGAGCTAACATGTGTACTGAATCAAAAATCTGTTTCCTTAAACCAAAAGGTATAAGTGGGCGAAAGGTTGCATGAGCAGCAGTATCTCCCCATAGGGTGAGATTTGTATCAGGGACTTCTTGAGAAGAAAGTTGGATATAATCAGGTAAGAAACCTTTGGTCAGGTCTCCGAGCTGAGTGTTGGAATATCGTTCCAGTTGATTTAAGCTGAGTGTTGCAATATCGTTCCAGTTGATTTGAGCTGAGTGTTGCAATATCGTTCCAGTTGATTTGAGCTGAGTGTTGCAATATCGTTCCAGTTGATTTGAGCTGAGTGTTGGAATATCGTTCCAGTTGATTTGAGCTGAGTGTTGGAATATCGTTCCAGTTGATTTAAGCTGAGTGTTGCAATATCGTTCCAGTTGATTTGAGCTGAGTGTTGCAATATCGTTCCAGTTGATTTGAGCTGAGTGTTGGAATATCGTTCCAGTTGATTTGAGCTGAGTGTTGGAATATAGCGTTGATTTGGGTTCGAGATAAAGCGTCTGCAACGATATTTTCAGCTCCAGGGATGTAGCGGACGTCTGTTGTGAATTCTGTGATATATGCAAGGTCTCTTGCTTGCCTTGGGTTTTCCTTGAGTGTGCTAGAAGTGATTGCAGACACTAAGGGTCGATGGTCAGTAAAAATTGTTACTGGCCGTCCTTCAAGTAAATATCTGAAGTGTTGCAGTGCCAATTTGATAGCTGCAAGTTCTCGGTCAAAGGTAGAATAGTTACGTTGAGCGGGGTTGAAGGTGCGTGAAAAGAAAGCAAGAGGTTCGTGCTTGTCACCTACGACCTGATGTACTACTGCACCGGCTGCTACGTCACTGGCGTCGGTGTACAATTGCAGCGTGGCGTCTGGGTTAGGATAACTCAAGGTGGTGTAATTGCTTAGACATTCCTTGGCTTTCAAGAATGCTTGTCTTGCTTCGTCAGTCATTTTAATTGCTGAATTTTTCTTATTACCATTTAGAAGTTGGTACAGCGGTGCAAGGGGATGGTTAGAATGGGGATAAATGAGTGATAGAAATTCAAGATTCCTGCAAAGCGTCGAATTTGCTTAGTGGTTTGTGGTTCTGCAAAGTCTTGAATTGCTTTGATTTTGGATTGCAGGGGCTGAAGGTCGTTTGGAATCCTAAGAATGTCACCTCCTTGCGTCCGAAACAACATTTGTCACGGTTAACTTTTAGGCCAAAGAGTTGTAATCTGTCCAAGAATAGTTTGGGATGTTTCTCGTGTTCATCAGCTGTTTTGCTAAATATGAGCGCGTCGTCTAAGTACATGAAGACGAAATGGTTGATAGGGGCAACTACGAGATCTGCTAATTGCTGTAAATAGCTTGGTGCTGTTTTTAACCCAAATGGAAGTCGGTTGAAAATTAGACTGCCCACTGGTGTTTGATTGCAGTTTTGTGCCTATCTTCCGGGTTTAATGGGATGTTATGGAAAGCTGCGGTTAAGTCAATGGTAGAATAAACTGTTGAACCATATAGTAAGTCTTGTATAGAGCTGCCTATGGTTGCTAGGTTACTGTCAACCATGCGTTTAATTTCCTCTTTGACCTTTGGTAGGAGGTCTGGGCGAATAAGTCGAACGGGAAAATTTGGAGCTTTCCCATTGGTTGTTAATTCTGCGACTATTGGGTGTTTTGGGGGTTCTTTATAATCTGGCGGTTCTGCGAGGGTTGGGTATTGGTCTAGAATATTGCGGAAACGTGGGTCGGAAAGCATATCCATGTTAGAGATAGTGACAGAGGTGGAAGTTGCTATAGGTACGCTAGTGTGGGTGATTGCTGATTCTAAGGTTCCAAGAGCCGGTTTTAAGATTAATTGATGTTCTGCGAGAAACGGGTAGACAAGAATTGGCTTGTCAACTGTGCAAAGATTGAACACAACTGGTACTGGGCCGAACCATATGTCGATTATTAAAGTTTTCTGACCATAGCATGGTATGGGAGTTCCATCTGCCGTTAAGAAAAAAATTTTAAGAAAATATGGACAATTTCAGCTTCTTTGTCTATTGGGAGAAGATTGCTTGAAGAACCCGAGTCAAGTAAGAGCAAAAAATTATGTAACTTGTCATAAATATATGGGATATGCGGGAATATTTGTTCGGGTTTTGCTTCACGTCTGATCTTAACTTCGTTAGTTTGTTTATTGCCTTTCCATTGGCAAGGGGGTGCATTTATTTGCACGGGGACCGAAACGCGCGTGATAAAAACACAAGTCTGAATTATAACGCTGTCTATTTGGGGGATATCCCGAAAATGGCATACGCTGATTGGGCCCAACTGTACTGCTGCTGCTGTTGGATCAGCTGATGCTGATTGCTTCCTGTCGCGCGTTGCGGTGCTGTATTACGTGGCTGAAATGCGTCACGCCTGAACGATTGTGCTTGCCTGTTGTAATGTTGATAATTTTGGCGATCTGAATAATTCGGTTTTGGCGTGACCTGTCCTGTAGCTGAAGATTTAAACGTAGTTAGCAATTCCTGTATTTGGCTTGTTAAACGTTGCATTTCGTTTGGCTGCGTGTGGTCGCTTGGCGCATTTGGGTTGGTATCTGAAATTCGATTTGCTAAAATTCCAATGTCTTCTAGCGATGTATCAGGATTTTGTGACTTAATCAAGGTTTGAATTTCTGTTGGCATGCGTTGCAGAAATTCGTTTAACACTAATTTTCGTGCTAATGGGTTGGTATGCGGGTTTTCAGCACAGGCGTTTGCCAAACGATGTAAATAAACACTTGGGAATTCATTGGGTTGTTGAACGAGATTTTAAATGTCCGTCTGCCAAATTTGGGCGCCCAATCCTGTGGCTTGCTTAATTAATGCCTTCTTAAGGGTATTATACGGCGTATCAGTTACAGAGGCCTGCGGAATTAAGTTTTGAAACTGTGACGTTGGCTCTTTCGAAAAACTTTTTAACAAAAAATCGAACTTGACATAATCCGAGGTGATTGCCATTTTTTGAAATTATCTATCGGCATATTGGAAATATTGCGCATGACTTTGGGCGTTGGGCCAAAACCTTGCGAGCTGGAAGGTTTGTTTGACCATCGGCTGTGGTGGCGTTTCATTTGCGCCGTTAGCAACATCAACGTGATTGGACGTCGAAGGCACTGACTCGTTTGTTTCCGATGAAACACTTTGCGGCGAAACCATGGGAATTTCTGCTTCGCCTGTTGACATGGCGACCGTTGGGTTATAAGGGGTTGTGGTTTTACTGCGCGTGCGCTTACTTACGGGCGAAAAAGTGTCAGACCGTTATCCCGGACAAACAATTGGCGCTAAACTATGCAAGTTTATGAAAATTTCCCTAGCGACCTAGGTCTTATGGGAGCTATTAGGCTTTTAAAGGGTGAAACACAATACACATTGAACAGAAAAAAATAATCATGCAATATAAAATTCGTTTTTCAATAACAATTATATGCGTGTGCGAGCGATTACAGTTTTTGAATTATTCGTTTTTGTTATTGTCGATGGTTATTGTACCTCTGGTTGTGCAGAAGTGCTGCGGTTGTTCCGATTTCCTTGGCTGTCCTGTTCGGTTCTAGGAAGTTGAGTGGGGCGTCTTCCCTGTTGTGGAGACGGGTTTGCTGGTGCAAGTGGTGAAAGCGGTCCTGATGGTGCGTTGTGGAGGAGGTGTTGAAGGTTCCTTGCTTCCAGATGATTGTCTTCGGCGCCTAAGTGCGCTAAGCAAGAGGGGGCCCAATGTTGAGTTGTTGCGCGGGCGGGAATAGAGCTGGAAATCCTGGTCGAAAAGTATTTGAGAAGTTGGAGACAGATTGTCACCAGGGTGCCTGGTTTGGCGTGCTGGTCGCCTGGGGTTGTACGGGCTGCGTCGTCGGTTTGCCGGGTATCTTGGTGTACTGGCTGGTGAAACACGTCTGCTTCTTCTTGTTGATCTCAATGGAGGGTCCGAAGTTGGGGCACTATTGTAAATAACTCTAATTGACTCAGAGATATTTAACAGAGCCTCGATAACTTGAGCGCGAATTGAGCCTCTTCGATTGTTAAACCTGCTTCTACCCCGTTCTATTAAGCAAATCAGAATTAGGATATCTTCCCGAATAATTGTATTCATATCTGTTATCAGCTCCATTACGACGGTACATTACAACGTTTCAATAGAATGTCGATAGAATCCAAGCGAATAGAATAGACTGAGACTGAATTTACGGGTAAAAACTGGGCTTTTTAAAGCTCTTCATACTGAGAGCTGATTGGTCAATAATGTCACGTGATAACACGAACCGCTCGAAGTTATATAATACAAGAACACAAAATACAGGATATTGTCAGCCAGTGCACATCGAAGTTATGTGTGTGTGAACCGGGTATAGGTGATTCACGTGCTGCTGGGCAGATTTGTTCACATGGTCTGTTGCACACTAACGGAAGGAGATCCTTCTTGTATTATCTGGGACGCATTAAAATAGTTAGTGTAATAAAAGGGTATGAATATTTTATATGGTAAACAGGATATTAAATGAATCGCTTTACTCGAGAACATTCTATGGGTTCATCATTTAAGTCACATTATGGGATTTGCAAAACTTGTGCAATGCTGCACAAATAGCATTACGTAATATAAGCACTGGTTTCTGTGACGTATGTTACAAATACAAAACATTACGCAATACAAGCGCTAATTTCTGTGACGTATGTTACATGCTAAAACATATCGGCGATCATACAGAAAATCGCACGATGTTAAAGGTAAAGAAGCAAGTTAAACTTCCGTCATCTTATACCTTTATTAATATGTACAATATATGTACAATAGGAGTCCTTGTTCATGCTCTGTCCGGGTTACATCTTAAGGCTTTCTGCTTGTAACTCCCTACATTCCACTTCCATGTCGATGCTAGTTTAAAAGTTGCTTTCCTCAGGTAGGTTTAAACCATAACTTACTCTGGTGACTGTTTTCATTCCACATTCAACCTGGTCACACAACAGCTGAAATATTCAGGTCTTTGTGTGGAAAAAACTTATTTTTTATTTTCCACAGGAGTCTGACGATGGTATTAATGTCTTTACTGAACACGAATACCATTCGACCGAACATTGTTGAAATGCAACGTAGAGCAATAGGTCGGCACTTCGGACTTGACATAAGTAAGTCATGTGATCAACATAAAACAAGTTTAGTCTGTGAAGTCAGTATCCTTATCAGATTCTGTTAGTAATGACTAAAAAATATTGCAATCCTCTTATGTGTCAAGTTTTGTGGATTAACTTATGTTGATATCAAAGCAATGTTGGATGACATTAGTTGATGGAACTTGTGACTCTTCGAAACTCAATTTTTGGGCTTTAAATGTGAATTTGAGGTAAAATCTTTCGGGCGAGATGAAATTTCGTGACGTCATTATCGCGGTAAAATTACGTCGGTGCTCTACATCACGTGACTTGTCTTGCAAACAAAAAATATCAGAATTTTGTGTTTTTGGTAATGGAGCTGAGTTTATTAACATGGATCTGTTTTGCGTCAGTTATCTTCAAAAACAAACTTTACAAAGAATCGTTTTATTGCGAAAATCACTTAATCCCTTGTCATGTGATCTGGAACATCAGTAAGTTTGAAGAGGATTTAGAGAACAATCCTGCTTAGAGGATCTTGATTCACTTTTATCGACATCAGCTATAAATGAACCCCACTCTGCAGCTCACTTCCATGGTCGGGTGGAAACTCATCCCTGGAAGAAATAAAATGTCAGTTTTATAAAAAGCTGGAAATTCAATGCAATCATCTCATGTTGATTAAAGACTGTGTTCGTTTGTGTTTTTGTGCAAACTGGTGGTTTGAAGTTTTACTGCCAGGCAGTGTCCCAATATCATGTGGTTGCTAGGCGATACATTTACTGTGGTAGTTTCTCCCCAAATGACAGAGAAATTTAATTTCCAAGCACTACATGACCAGGTTTAGAGTAATTGTTACAAACTAAATGGCAGCTTAATTATTATAAACCAATAACCTTAATTTTATAACATTCTACGTAGTAAAGATGGGCTTTTACAAAAGAACAAATAAGTTTGCACTTAATTGATTTGTTTTACCACAAAAACCCGACTTTTAGCTGCACAAAATTATCACATAGTATTATAGCGTCTAGTATTGGTCGTTAAAAATTCCTTTAAAACAGCTTCAAATTTGTAAAGCGTTTGTTGATTACAATCATTGCTAGCGTTATCACCGCATGTCTCGTCCATAGATAATTTATCACCTGGAACATCGGCATTGAAAATTGGATCAAGCTTTTGTTTGCTTTGGACAACGTAAACATGGGATGATTATGATTTCTGCAATTTCGCACAAGCGTGGGATCGGTGACGATAATAACACTTGTGACGTTTAACGAACCCTCGGCTCTCGGCTTTCTGTCGGAATTAACTTCTTTCGTCGAGTGTCAACAAGTATATCAAAGTGATCAAGAAAATCAGCACCAAGAATTGACTTCTCAATATCGCTAACCAAAAATGTCCACCGCAAGCTTCGCTTTAAACCAAAGTCAACCGATAAAGACACATCACCAAAAGACTTAAATGTGACTCCAGATGCACCAAATAATCTACCTGATTGTGGTTGAGACAAACGTGGAGAAAACCAACATGGAATGATACTGACGTCACTTCCAGAATTAACAAGGAATTGCAATCGATTAATCCTGTCCAGTACGGTGAAAGTTTTGTTGCTAATAAAACGATTTTGACCCTGCCGACTCATCACCTTCTACCTCGTTTATTAAATACATGGCACAACCAGGCTGGCATGATCTAGCCGCACTGCCGTAGGTCGAATGGTAGTAACACAACTTTGCTGGTGCCATACCATGAAACCCAGAAGCATTTGGCTGATTAAAGCGGTTTCTACTCTGAAACCTACTTGATGGCTGTTTATTCTGTGGTCTAGGGTTCGAATTGCTTTGAAAGTAATTCCTGTGTCTGGGAAAACTCTGTTGTTGAGGGTTGTTTTCCTGCCTATCTGATGCTTGTGAAGCATTCATAAAACTGGCCGTCTGAAGAGTTTAATCGTTTGAATATCCTCTATTAGTTTCATCAAACGTTTGTCAGAACTGTATTTAACAATCGTTTGCGAATTAACAATAGAAGGCGACGACAATGGAACGGCATAAAACACGGTTGCCGCAGATGAATTTTGCATAAACAAATTAGGCGAATTAATCATCATCATGCTATCTGCTTTCTCAGCTAATTCGTCTAAACTCAAGTGCATACTGGCGGAAAGAATTAACCGTATTTTTTTCGGTAACCGATCCAACAGTAACTTTTTAAGCAAAGCGGTGGAAGACGCACTTAATTCCCCAAAATTCGACGGCAAGATTTTCATCTCACTTAGAAGTTCAGTGGGTCGCTTGTTGTCGGAACAAGAGGAATTCAGTAATTTCGTCAACAGAACCTGTCCCTGAGACTCATAAAATTTAAGTAAGCTCTGTTTCAATGCTGTGAACGGAAAACGATCATCTCTATTTCAAATCAAATGACCGACTCGTGCAATCTGTTCGTCACCCAAACGCGGAATGATAAAACGTTCGAACTTGCTATCTATCCCATACGCTTGAAACAACGGACAAACTCGACCTGGTCTCACAAACAGGCTTGGCCGTGGTTCTGACCAATGAATAGTGAAAGGGTCCGAACCGATTTGATTTAACTCACTAATGATATCATCTAAATTGCTATTCTGTTGTTGCGACCTTTCACCTCCGAAAACGTTAGGCGTGGAAGTGAGTTTAGTTTTGTGCTTTGCAAATGGAAGAATATTACTCATAAAAGCCATCTTCCGTAGCAACTCAAAACAGAACGAAACTCCGTTTCAACAAGAAAAACTAAGGATTTTTCGTTTCAATCACAAGCGCAGGTCACCGAAATGAAGCGTTCGATTACTTGTCTTAATATTATTAATGCGCTATCTGACTCAAAAAAAATCCAATACTAGTAAAGCGACAAAAACCGAACCTTCATGTAATAACAGTCTGACTCCAAATAAAGCGCAACAAAATATGTACGAAATTATTCTCTGTTTCTTACCAGTTTAAATATATGTAGATCTTTTGACAATGTATTTGCCGGTTAACCTCTCACACTGCATACAATACGTCTCACCGATTAATTCAAATCATTTTTGTTTTCGTCAGCGAAAAATCACAATTTGCGGTGGACGATTTAAACATAGATGGTGACGAGGGACCGGTGGAACCATTCTTGGTTATAGGACTGGCCCTATGCAAGGTACAGGCGTTGCAAAAAGAAAAACACTAAGCGGCAGTTAGAAAAAGTAAACTTTGCATTTTTTTGTTAAACTATTTTTTTCAAAAAAACAAAGTGTTTCGTTCACCAATGATATTTTGCGTAAAGAGAAGACATTGAACGGTGTGAATGTGAACACATTTCTAGGCATGTCTGTGGCACGTGCTGACGGCAAGTTTTCGATAATTGTTTGATTAACGTAACTAAAAATCAGCAATGTTTTATTCATACAGTATACAGAGTATTTTAAAGCCTCAGTATTTATGCGGTGATCAGGTTGTCAACATAACAACAAATGAACATATATATCTCAACATATCATGATTGAGAATGTGATGGCTTATAAAGGACGAAGGTGTAAATGAAAAAGAATTATTAGACGTTCCAAGCAATGGTTGTTATCGGCGGTGCAGGTACGAGTTAGGTACCTGCAGAATGCAAAACAAAAGGAGAGTGAAACGACGAGAAAAGTCTGAAGGTTTAAATAAATTGGCGGTGACTTTACACAACATGCGGTTACTACAAGGAATTATTAACGACCAACACGAGACGCTACAGTATGTAGGGATTTGTCGGTGATCATACGGAAGCCAGAATAAGTCAAGATTTTCTTATATGTGTTGAGCTCCGCCCACGCCCCAAAGTTGTCATGGTAACAGGATGTTTGAACCTCTAGCGCACCCTGGTGGATGAAAGATATACGACTTTATTAAAAGTGAAATGTAAAACATTACTTAGGAAAGTGCAGTCAGTAACAACAGTAGAAAAACACAACTGATTATCAACACTTATAACAAGCAGAATTTCAAAAAAGTAAAATGCACAATTAATTATGAAAACCACACATTTCATTTGTTTCCATGCAACAATACACAACTACTTGCGTTATAACATACAAAGCACATCGAGTAAATGCTACTTTATAATGATTATGTGGGCTTGTAATTGTGACAACTTAACAATATTTACACTTAGGTAAATACTGTACATATTATTGAAGCACAAGTGGTGATTAGTTGCAGTGTTATGTGAATTCATTGGTTGGGATTAACACAAGAATGCTTTATGACATATATGGCGATGACCCTGGGGAGGTGTTTATGCAATTCAGCAACAAACGTTTGTGTTATTGTCTGAAGGAGAGATGTGGCCTTGCAATAAACCACAACAGATAGCATACTAAAATCTACACTGCGGGATAAAAAGCACCTGTTCTTTCACAAATGACTAGGCCATTAAATGATTCATATTCCTGCAAATATAGCCTGAAGTTTCAGACTTTTTAGTTTAATGTTCTACAACACCCACCACCAAGTAACTACCAGATTTAGACGCTCAAAACTTTAAACTAGCTCATATTCGCCCTAACAATGGTACATGCATATGTGCTTACTCAAGTGTAAAATTGATCCCTATGTCACACCGCTAGCTTTGTTATGTCATCATTATATTGTGACAGAGGACCACTAGGTGGACATTTTCCACTTGCGAAACTAATTTAATAAAAATACAAATATGCAGTCTTATATAGTTGGGCTACCAACCTGAATCTCAATTGTCCCATGCTGCACCATACTAAGAGGTTCCTTCTTAGTGAGAATTACTGCACAGGTAAACTAGTGCAGTACATACAGGAAATACATTGTTGGTTGCGGCAGTTTCAGCAGTGTGAGTACTGGAATCCTCACGTATGAAGTATCACCCACCGGCAATGGACCATTTCTTTCTGTGGCAATAAATACAGTAATTAATCAGCAAAATAATTTCTTTGTGATTGGTAGCAAGATTAAGTAGCATTTAATTCGAATCTAAAAAAAAAATTTCGTCAGTAGGGGGCAATAAGTGATTGGAGCTGCTTAAAACCCACCTAAGAAATTTAAAATATACACATTTCAGTGCAAATTTCACATACATATTCTGTTTAGTAAATAAGAAATTTCCCCTTCAATAGTAGGGCACCCAGCCAAAATCCCAATTGGCCTATGCCGCACAGTACATGGGAGATTCAACTAACACAATGTGAAGTTTCACACCTGGTTGATCATCGATCCCAGAGTTATGGCTGTTTTCGAATAATTACATTTGATTTGTTATGACCAAACAAGATTAAATAGACTTTAATTCGAGATTTTGCAAACTAGGTCAACAAAAGAATTGATGCTGTGAAAGACAGCACATGCACAAATGCCATGACGAATGAACAATACATTGCAAAAACTATGTGTTATAAATGACTCAAAATGTGTTGTGGAATAATAATAAAGGAAATTCATGCATTTTAAGCTACATTTCAAGTTGTTTGAAAGCCGGAAGTCAAGCAACAGACCCCACATTTTATGTACATTAGGCATTGAAAAAAATAATTTTCGTCACTAGGTGGCAATGGATGACTGGAGCTGGTTTAAAACCCTCCTATGATGTTTGAACTGCATAAATGAACTTATTTCAGTGCAAATTTAATGTCTATTGCAACATTTAAAAAATAGTAAATTTCCCCTTTAATATTAGGGCAACCAGTCAGAATCCCAATTGGTCCACGCCACGCAATACATGGGACATTCACCTATCACAATTTGAAGTTTCACACCTGGTTGATCATCGATACCAGATTTATGGCTGTTTTACCAACACCACCTAAACAACGGAAAATGGCCATATCAGCAGGGCTACCAGCAGTAGAGGTAATAGGCAGGAAATGATGCCACCGACCTTAAGCGGTTCACATAAATTACACCGAAACATCATGCACCAGTCATGGCAACACCCATTTGTATGTACACATGCTCAATGACATAACACAAGTTTCAATTAAACATTATTCGAGGCTAATTAGTCACATGCATAATTTTAAGAAATCATGGCTATCTCCAAAGCATGACAATGACATGAAAAAAGTGCTGTTAAGTGGCCTACAAGACCTTGCAAAGTGTTTTGTATTGAAATTTAATGGCCAAACACAATTAGGAACTACTGTACTGGTAAACAAGGGCAGTACATACAGGAAATACATTGTTGGATGCGGCAGTTTCATCAGTGTGAGTACTGGAATCCTTTCGTATGAAGTATCACCCACCGGCAATGGACCATTTCTTTCTGTGGCAATAAATACAGTAATTAGGCCATAAAATAATTACATTTGATTTGTTATGACCAAACAAGATTAAATAGCCTTTAATTCGAGATTTTGCAAACTAGGTCAACAAAAGAATTGATGCTGTGAAAGACAGCACATGCACAAATGCCATGACGAATGAAGAATACATTGCAAAAACTATGTGTTATAACTGACTGAAAATGTGTTACGGAACAATAATAAAGAAAATTCATGCATTTTAAGCTATATTTCAAGTTGTTTGAAAGCTGGAAGTCAAGCAATAGACCCCATACTTTATGTACATTAGGCATTGAAAAAATTAATTTTGGTCACTAGGTGGCGATGGATGACTGGAGCTGGTTTAAAACCCCCCAATGATGTTTCAATTACATAAATAAACATATTTCAGTGCAAATTTAATGTCTATTTTACCATTTTAAAAATTGGAAATTTCCCCTTCAATAGTAGGGCAATGGACCAGAATCCCAATTGGCCTATGCCGTACAGTACATGTGACATTCACCTATCACAATGTGAAGTTTCACACCTGGTTGATCATCGATCCCAGAGTTATGGCTGTTTTACCAACACCGCCTAAACAACAGAAAATGGCCATATCAGCAGGGCTACCAGCAGTACAGCTAATAGGCAGAAAATGATGCCACCAACCTCAAGTGGTTCACATAAATTACACCGAAACATCATGCACCAGTCATGGCAACACCCATTTGTATGTACACATGCTCAATGACATAACACAAGTTTCAATTAATCAATATTCGAGGCTAATTAGTCACATGCATAATGGTAAGAAATCATGGCTATCTCCAAAGCATGACAATGACATGAAAAAAGTGCTGTTAAGTGGCCTACAAGACCTTGCAAAGTGTTTTGTATTGAAATTGAATGGCCAAACACAATTAGGAACTACTGTACTGGTAAACAAGGGCAGTACATACAGGAAATACATTGTTGGTTGCGGCAGTTTCATCAGTGTGAGTACTGGAATCCTTTCGTATGAAGTATCACCCACCGGCAATGGACCATTTCTTTCTGTGGCAATAAATACAGTAATTAGGCCACAAAATAATTACATTTGATTTGTTATGACCAAACAAGATTAAATAGCCTTTAATTCGAGATTTTGCAAACTAGGTCAACAAAAGAATTGATGCTGTGAAAGACAGCACATGCACAAATGCCATGACGAATGAAGAATACATTGCAAAAACTACGTGTTATAACTGACTTAAAATGTGTTACGGAATAATAATAAAGGAAATTCATGCATTTTTAGCTATATTTCATGTTGTTTGAAAGCTGGAAGTCAAGCAATAGACCCCATACTTTATGTACATTAGGGCATTGAAAAAATTCATTTTAGTCACTAGGTGGCGATGGATGACTGGAGCTGGTTTAAAACCCTCCTATGATGTTTAAATTACATAAATAATCATATTTCAGTGCAAATTTAATGTCTATTTTACCATTTTTAAAATTGACATTTCCCTTAAGGACCTACATGTGTATTAGATTGGAGAAATCCTGTTATCAAGGCCCTCTGCTGTAATGCATCTAGCGACTGTTCCACTTGTTTCCCAATTAACGTTGATGGGTCTTGTGCCTTACATAGGGACCTAAAATTCTACAAAGTTAAAAAACAAAATTTGCTCCTGGATGAGACTGTACAGAGCAAGGACTTGTTGAGTCTCCTGGAAGATCATTTGAACAAAAGGGGGGTATAAACAGCCCTGGGGGAGGGCATTGACACTTTTTCAGCAACTAAATTTGATGCCATTGCATAGAGAAGAATTGGAACTTACAAAAAAATGCAAATGAGTGGGTAGTTGAACGATTCATTTTTCTGCAAAATCCAGTTCCTATTTTTGTTGCTTTTTTGTCAAAATATTGACTAACCAGGGGGGCAAATGCCATTTTTCTAGAGACTAATTTTGATCAAAATTTGTAGATATGGGATGGATCTTTCATAAAATCACAAATGATCGGCCACTTAAACGATTTGTTTGAAATAGCCCAAAACCCCACAAAAACTGCCCCAAACACCTTGAAATTCGCCATGACAACAGCACTTGCATGTGCGCTCATTCAACTGAAAAATTAAGCCCTATGCATCACTGGTTTGCTTTGTGACGTAAAATTTCTATTATGACAAAGGTCTACGCAGTGGGCATTTCCCAGCACCAAAACTTATTTTCATAGAAATACCAATATGCGTCCTTCAATAGGAGGTCAATGGACCAGATTCCCAATTGGCCTAAGCCGCAAAGTATATGGGACATTCACCTATCATCGATCCCAGAGTTATGGCTGTTTTACCAACACCACCTAAACAACAGAAAATGGCCTTATTAGCAGGACAACAAGCAGTACAGCTAATAGGCAGAAAATGATGCCACCGACCTTAAGCGGTTCACATAAATTACACCGAAACATCATGCACCAGTCATGGCAACACCCATTTGTATGTACACATGCTCAATGACACAACAAAAGTTTCAATTAATCAATATTCAAGGCTAATTAGTCACATGCATAATGGTAAGAAATCATGGCTATCTCCAAAGCATGAAAAAAGTGCTGTTAAGTGGCCTACAAGACCTTGCAAAGTGTTTTGTATTGAAATTTAATGGCCAAACACAATTAGGAACTACTGTACTGGTAAACAAGCGCAGCACATACAGGAAATACATTGTTGGTTGCGGCAGTTTCAGCAGTGTGATTATTGGAATCCTTTCGTATGAAGTATCACCCATCGGCAATGGACCACTTCTTTCTGTGGCAGTAAATACAGTAATTAGTATACAAATAATTTTATTTGATTGGTTATTACCAAACAAGATTAAATGGCCATTAATTAGAGATTTTGCAAACTTGCCATGATGAATGAAGAACACATCACAAACACCATGGATGGTATTCACAATCCCTGATCAAGATTGATCCACGATCCTGGATCAACCGATCCGAGATCAAGGATTGGATCAATTTGGTATTCAGAAACCCCGATCAGTTGATCCGGATCAACCATAATTTTGACCGGGGTTTAGTGATACAACATTTGTTGTAGCGAAAAATATCACAAATTTTTATCATATTTTTAACGGTTCAGTGATTATGCAGACAACAAACTGCGCAAGTTCAACGGGAAGTAGGGTTACTGGTCTCGGGAGTGATTTGTTTTGACAGAGGTAGTTTTTTTACGTAGGCTGGGTTGTGGTGTGAGTTTTTGCTGGAAGATGAAACATAAGGGAAGCAAGTGAGTATGAAGTATGAGTGTTTAGGTCGGTAAATGTTGCTGTCCTTCGTTAACCATTTACTTTTACATTATAAATGCTTAATTGCTTAAGAGTTTTATGTAACTGGCATATGTTTCGACATTTAAATAGTGCAATAAACAACCATTCTTATTGTGACTTCGACAAACTTCTGTTTTTTGCAGGTCCAACTAATTTTTATTTGCAAAGTTGTTTGGAAACTATTCTTACATTCAAGGTCACCTTCATCAGAGCAACTAGTAGAATATTTCAAGGCCAAGTGCAAGTTCCCAAAATAATAGTTGTGATAATTTTGTTTTTACCTGTTAATCATTGTGATGAATAAACTAAAACAAGTAAACAATGTAATTTCTCTTGTTAGTGATTAGTTATCTGTCATAAGTGTTTGATTTAAATTTATTTATTATTATTTTTTTGCAACGTTAAACATGGCAAGTAGCAAATCCAAACTAATTTTGCTTGAACTATTTAAATTTACACATTACATGCAAAATTCAATACTTGCCATGAAAAACGTGTTCGCTCATCAGCAGAACAGCTGGCCAAGTCGCGTAATTGCTTTTCTTTACCTTTAGCCATTAATCAAGAAATGGCAATATTGATTGTCAACGCAACAAGCAACAATACATGATTTGCACCAACGCTAATGCCAATGCGCGAGAATCGGGGTCATAGGTTAAGTTGTGCTACGCGCGTTTTTCTGTGTAGAAAATGTTTGGTCTTGGTTGGTAAATGTCAAAAATATCAACAGTTCTGGGATGTTTTTAATTTTTTTGTAGCAAAATGCAAAAAACAAAGACCCTAAGTATGGCATAGGCGTTGCAAACGTGGACAGTTGGGAGTTTGCGGGAACATTTTAAGCTGTTTGGTTTGCAAACCAATAACAAAACAAAGTCGAAACATGTTTCTTTGGTCTTTTCCGCAGATATTATGGGTGTGCAGTAAAGAATTAAGTTGTTAAAATCGCAAAGAGAAGTAGCCTACATAAGTATTTTACGTTTTTCTGAAAAATAGCAACTGCTTTACCCATGTGATGGCATTGCAAAGACAATCTGCTTTGTCTAAATGAGAACGATGTTGATTTACATGGACAAAAAGCTCCCAAATGTCAACCTATAAGCATAGCATTTGAATACCTGGAGTCTCATTATATTAAACCTTAAAAATGCTGCCTACTGCAGAAGTACTGATTTTTCACATCCAAGTGTACACCATCCCAAAAGATTCTCCTTGTGTTAGACCATCTGGAGAAATTTTGCGGGCATACTGCACCTGTACGTACAGGTAAGTTATTTGGGTAGTCCTATTAATTGTGAAGTAGCCTAAAATAGGAAATCAGTCTGCCTTAAAACCATTGCATTTTTTTAGATTAAATCAGAACTGCAATCACATTGCAGCATCGAGCTGAAGCTACAGCAACTAAATTAAATAAGAAATCGTACACTTCTCTTCTCTTTCAGAGGAATGTATCAGACTTAAAATTTATGGGTTCATTGAAAGCTTAAGAAATAGATTTCTAACAATCTGGCTTAAACAAAACAAGTGTTTATTTTTCTTGCACATTGTTAAACTGCCCTTCTTATGTTGTACTTGTTTATTACCTCCTTTCTGTTCAATGCCTTTGTTGTTCCTTTCAGTTTACTGTCATATTACCTCATGTAATTGAAAATTTTTGTGTTCACACAGTGCTGGTTGATTTATTAATGTTATGTGCAAACATTTGTTTGAGAATTGATTCCAGGAATCATTGATGCTTTTAACGAAGCGAAATATATTTGTCTAATTAAAGAAGACTGAAAGATTACAGTTGCAAACATTTGTATTAACACTAAATTACGCTTCTTTGTGACAAAAACAAGAGAGCAACAATTTAAAATAAACCATGTGAACAACATTTCTACTGACTAACTAGTTCTATTAGATGACACACAGCGGCACATCATGACAATATCATCAATAATATGAACAAAATACAAAATATTTCAAAGCTTTTGCTTGTTCTACATATATACGATGATGGGCCAATTGTTTAGTTTTCTGGACCTCCTACCAGGTGGCTTCAATAAATCACAACGTCTTACAAGCAACTCCTCACAAATGTGAAAAATCCTGTCAGCCATCACAAAGTCGCCAAACAGTGGTGTGTCGACTGCCTCTTCCATCAGAAACAAAATGAAACTGTCTTGATTTGCAAATACATTTTTAGGGGTTTCTGTACAGTCAATAATGTATTAACTTTGTTGTAAGGACGTTTTTGAAAATGCTCAGATAGGTCAACATATTCAAGTCAATACTATGACTTTTTAGTTGCCATGAAAGAAATTTGGTTAATGTTGTTATGATTCTTGAAACCGATGAACAAGAAATGCCAAATCACAGTGCTAAATCTTTTTCCAACAGTTCAAATCGAAATCTCATGAATGTCATCACGAACTCATCATCAAATAACAGACATATACAGATTTGTTTGCTTCTTGTTGCATTGCAACTTCAACCTTTCCAGTATTTCATCCCAAGTAACTTAAACTGATTTCATTTTTTGTAAAATTTTACCAGTTCATCAGTTGTGAGAAAGTTAAATCCACATCTGCGTTGTTGCAATACATTTTGTTTCGGTTTAAAGAGTTCACTTACATCTGCAACTACCACCTGCACCCAATATAGAACTTTGTTCAATTGTTTTCTGACGTGGAGTTTGCAAGATCATAACTTAAACAGCTGTGCTTGTCAACCAGATGGTGGTTTCCTAGCTTTTATGACACTGGTTGTATGACCCATGTGTAAATCTGGAGCTGGATAGCCTGGATTTTGAGTTGTTGGCCTGCCTTCAATGAAGTGCTGTTTGGAGCAAATGCGAGTCCATTTGCGTTTTTCACAACCTTTCCTTTTAACACAATTCACCCATCGATCATGATCTTCTCTATGTTTTGAATTCGTTGGAAACGGGTGAAGTACGAATGGAGAATCACATACGCACCAAGGCACCACAAGATTGCATTCATGAATTTTACACTGTTTAGATCTCCACTGACGCAGTTTTCTTTGATTGTTATTGCAACCAAATACGCAACATCCGAATCCTGACATTCAGTTTAGAACCAAAGCCGTATAATAAACAAAATAAGTGATTATTTCCAAAACTTACTATCACACAAAACAGTACTTTGCTCGCATAGCACAACTTAACCTCTGACCCCGAGCTGACACTTGGGGTGCTGTTTTGGTGCAAATCATGTATTATATTAACGGTCAAATTTAACAAAAACAATGCACAAAAGTAGGTTTGATCCACCTCAAGGGGTGGATCAACATTTCGGATCAAAACGCGTTATTCTGATCCGCGATTAAGTTTGATCCAAGTTTCTGAATACGGATCTGTGAAAACTGATCTGATCCTTGATCGGAGATTGTGAATACCACCCTATGTGTTATAACTGACTCAAAATGTGTTGCGGAATAATAATGAAAGAGGTACATGTAAAACATAGTAATGTGAGTCATGTTCTCCAGATTGGAAAGTTTTAAACCTGTACGTTAATGAACATTTACACTAGTTGGTTTTAAATTAAACTGATAGGACATAAATACTAAACTGGTTGGTTTTAAACTGCAAGTAAATATTTATGTGAAACAGAGTAATGTGAGACATGTACTTACTTGTTGCCAACATATTTACTTTTTTCCTCTGTCGTTTTGATTTTGTTTCACTTCCTTTATTTCCATTAAAATATTTACAGAAAAAATGCAACAAATTAGTTTCTTTAAACATTTGCAAGTTTTAATTTAAATCTGAGTAGATCCGTGAGTTCCTACATGATAACATTCCATTCTATAAATAATCCCTGCTATTGTTTCTTCTGAAAACAAAAAAATGTCGGAAAACTTCTCACTTTCTGCTCCAGACATATTTCACTTCATATATTTGATCATATTTTATTTACAATGAAATCTTTCATTTCGACAATTCATAAAAACACAAAAATTAATTCTGGGAGATCCCCGTGTTTTGATTTAATCCGGACCACTAGAGATTCCATCGGATGAGAGGAACGAATGTTTACTGATCATCCAAACCCACAACTTTCGGCTGAAAAAAAATCACAAAACTTTTAATTTCATTAAAATTAACGAAATGTTTTTATTTAAATTAAACAGAATACTTACCGGGTGTTGGAGTTTTCCGATCTCCTCCCTCAGGATTCGAATAGATTCGGAACCGATTCCGCACCCACTCAGCCACAACTCATCCACTTTAGGGAGAATATTTCCAACATCGATTTCTTTAAAATTGTTGTCACGCAGGTCGAGAATTCCCAACTATTTAAAATATAAAGATTGGTCGGAAATCTTGGTTTCAAACTTTTGGAAAGACAGAATTTTACTTAAAACCGGATTAAAATTAACTCCATGTTTTATTTTTTAACAAAAAGTAAAGTTTTATGAAAGTATTTCGGATAAATATTTATTTACAAACAAACCTTGTATTCCATCTTCATAATCGCTTCATAAATAATGTTGAAAGTTTCGGAATTAAGTTCGCATTCCCTCAACAACAGCCACAAACCGGGTTTTCGAATCCGAGGGAGGAAATCCGCGAGAGCGAAAACTTCCGAAATCTTCAGTGGGATGAAGTTTAAATTCAACCTCCCAGGACAAGAGAGGGCGATTTTATTCCTGTATTTTTCGTCAACTTCCTGTAAATCCCCGAGGAAATCTGAAACAGGAACAAGTTTAACAAATATGGAGGATCCGACAAAAATATCCTTCCATCAAAACTTTCAACTCAAACCAAAAACATTTCGTTCACTTTCAATTCTATGGGGATAATGAGAGTGTTACGTCATAATATCAAGCGTGACGTAACAGTTATATTTACAATCACGCATCAAACTGGAAATAAACACTAACCTCGTAGTTTTCCTCCTCTTAAAACCGCTATTCCATCTTCACGTTTTTCTTGGAGGAATTCGGAAAGTTTCTTCAACAACTTTTCCCCACGTATGACTAAAAAACAAACAAGACCAAGATTTGCGATCAAAATAGTAGCCAAGTATTTGAATGTAAGAAATATTTAAACTTGTGCGTTTTCCACACATATAACTTACAGTAAGCAGTGGAAGGTCACAGTATAACACGTGTGATTATTTATATCTTATTGCTTCACAACCATTTATTACCACCATAATATTTGAAAGGATTGTGTCGGTATCCTGCTGGTATGCACTATTTACAACTACTAGCTTTGCAGTAATATTTGGCGCACTGATATTTGGTCTTCCGTTCTACGTTCATTAAATTTAACCTTTAACCCCCTTCGCACAGATACGTTTGATCGTAGATGGTTTCCAGCGTAACAATTTTGAACGACAGATTTGGTGACAATATTTGTTGTACTGCATTAAACACTATGACGTTTACGTGTGACTTACAGTCGAGGGCGGTTTACAATCGAGTAAATACGGTAGAACAAAGTTATATGTGAAAGCTTAAGATGGTGCTGATATTTGGGAGAACTAAAATCTGATGTTTCCATCACTTCAGTACTCATCATCAGTACATGGCGACGACCAACTAACTGACTGGAAGGCAATGCCTGCCATGGGACAGACAAGTTTAACAAGAAAACAATCATGTACATTAAGGGCAGTAACTTCACATATAACTTTGTTATTTGCTCTTACGACTTCAGTGGACATAATAAATACTGTAAAGTATTCTGTGCAGGAAAAGGGAAGGTTGTTATTCAAGTAACCAACTACCATGGTTTTGTTCCTCAAGTGTGAAGGGTGCTGAATCACTGTAAATTACTGACACAGTGTATAACATGTACGTGTGTGTAGGCTAGGGTAGAATTTAAATACTCTACCCTGTCCTTGAGCTTTACCATCAATTTGAGATATTCTGGATGCCTTAAGTTCATCTGCAGCAGTGCTGGTGGTTTCACTCGCTGTTAAAGAACATGTGTTACAATTTAGACACAAAGTAATCTGTACGAGAAGAAGGAACAAAGAATGGCAACCACGACCCAATGACAATCCTAGCTGAAACCCAATTTCTGGTCACATGCGCACTTTGCACATATTTATATTTTCTAAGGGTTATTTTGCTTCAACAGCTGAACCACAAATAACTGCTTTCATATATAATTTAGACTTAACATGTGATAATCAGTGTACGGCCTGGTTGGGTCGTCCCTGACCAACCTTTGACTCCCCCCTAATTTTCTAGTTTCATTTTATCAGTGCCTGTTATGGTTTTATTGGTGCCCATGACATTTTATTTACAAAATAAATAAAATGACATTTTATGCCCATGACATTTTATATACAAAATGTAATGAGTACTTTAGATTCCAAAATCTTGATTTTTATTACCAGATTTTTGGGGCGTTTCAGCAGCTGCTGGAATTATGGTTGCCTCAAATTCATGTTCAGCAGTGCTGGTTTTTCTACCTGTTAAACCACATGTGTTATATAGCAAATACATAACATGTTTAGATGATAGTTGTGAAAACAGGTAGATAATAATATTGCTACAGTTCAGTATAAAGTCTGTTTATAACAAGCTCCCCAGATCGTCATGAGTTGGGTTTAATTAACACAATGAGGGGATGTGGAACAATCCACGTACATTAAAACTTGCGTGATATTGCAAATAATGTTGAATAATACAAACACAACAATACTATTGCTATTGTTTGTTTGTAAGAAGTGTTTCAACTTGAATTCAAGTTAAAATCCTACAAGGACATAGGAACGGACTGACACCAAAGAATTCTGCGATATCCCAACAACATTAAAACCAGCATGTCGTAATGCAGCATTTGGAAACCTCTGATTCAGCAGTCGTTAGTTTACAATAGCTTGACAACCAAGATGCTTCAAATATATCTTAACATGAGCGAGATGCTAAAAATCACAGTTAGGTCAAATTTGCGCCAAAGTTTGAGTCGGGGTTTAAGTTGGGTTTAGATTCATATTCGCATAAACACCACTTTCCATGACAATAAACCCAAATTAATATGGGTGAATAGGTATATTAATGTTGGGTAAGTCACTTATATTGAAAAAAGTAAACTGTTTTCCAAAAACATTTTAAATTACCAATTTTTGTTGGTGTATCAGCTGCTGGAATCCTGGTTGACTCAAATTCATGTTCAGCAATGCTGGTTCCACTATCTGTTAAAACACATATGTTACATGGTATTTCCACATCTAACTTACTCAAGTAAAAAGAGTAAAATGCAATGTAATATTGTAAACAGTACATGGAAGCAGTGATGTAATTGTCCCTGATTAATTTTTTTTTACGTAGTTGGCAATTTTAAATGCAAACGACAAAGAAGAGGTTTCTGAGTAATTTACTTCCATCAATAAAGTTATGACTTACAGGTTTACGCCTGACAGCAATGACAACTGTTTACATATACACTTTCTTTCTTGTGTATTTTGACTTGTAACAAAATGCGATATTTGGTCTGGTTGGGTTGTCTGTGACCAACGTTTGAATTCTCCCATCATTTCTTCCTAGTTTCATTTTATCGCTGCCCATTATGGTTTTATTTGTGCCAATGACATTTTATTTTGCATTTTTATTGTATATGTACTGTACACCAGATTGGAAAAAATGTCGTGCTGATGCATTAACATACAAAAATCATTTAGATCGCCAGCGCAATTAACAATCGCCCAAAAACAAATCCTCCGCTCAAATAAACAACTTTCCAATCTGGCATGTACATGCTTAACAATGCAGTAAAACAGCTATTGTATCAAGATGGTTAGCTTTCCAGGCATGGCAGCCCAGGCAATGCAGCCTAGCTGGATCAGCCACTTTTTCCTGGCAAGTCGGAGCGAGATTAAGCAACCTCACCGGGAGCTGATCCAGCAAGGCTACAATGCCTGGGTTCTGAAGCCTGCAAACCTACTGATAAACCTTTGATATACATGTTTTAAGTTCTTTTCAAGCAAAATAAAATTGAATTTTGTCACTAATTGGGTGAGTCACTCAAAAATGTAATAAGTACTTTAGATTCCAAAATCTTGATTTTTTTATTACCAGGTTTTTGGGGCGTTTCAGCAACTGCTGGAATCCTGGTTGCCTCAAATTCATGTTCAGCAGTGCTGGTTCCTCTATCTGTTAAACCACATGTGTTACATAGCAAATACATAACATGTTAAGATGATAGTTGTGAAAACAGGTACATCATAATATTGTTACAGTTCAGTATAAAGTCTGTTTATTACAAGCCCTCCAGATTGTCATGAGTTGGGTTTAATTAACACAATGAGGGGATGGGGAACATTCCACATACATTAAAACTTGCATGATATTGCAAATAATGTTGAATAATACAAACCCAACAATACTATTGCTAATTGTTTGTTTGTAAAGAGTCTTTCAACCCGAATTCAAGTTAAAATCCTTCAAGGACATAGGATCGGACTGACTGCTTTATTTCCTTTTTAAGAAAATTTTATAATACGACTCAAAATTATAAGCTCAAAAATCACTGGCAAAAATTTTCAAACATTTGAACCATTTCATTTTGCACGAAAACAATTAGTGGACTTTGATGAAAACAATCTAGTTGACTAATTTAATATTTTCAAGAAGGGGAAAACCCAGGATCAATCTGACTCTGATTAACTGAAGCATGTAACACAACTACAAAGAAAAAGAAATATGTCTGGTGCTGTATATCATGATAATAAGATTTACAGACTTTGCAGCCCAGCAGGATCAGCCACTTTTTCCCGACAAGTCTAAGCGAGATGTAAAAAATCTCCCGGTGAGGTTTGAACTCACGACCCATGGCTAACCAGGTCCAACACTCTATGTTTCACAGGATATATATACATTGTGGCCAATGTACAGTGGTGTGCCAACACATAACTTGCCAGGCAACCTAGGGGTATCCCTACCACTATACGATAGTTGTAATCACCAAGTAAGGACCTGCACAGTGGGGCAATCCTGCCAATCATGGCATTGCATGAAATATTACTGTGTATATCATGATAGTTATAAGCTGGTCAAGAAATAGTTGATTATTTCTTATTCCAGCCACAGTTTATCCAGAGCCCTCGCCACACATTTACCACTCACCTAACACAAATTAAATCACAGTTTTATGTTTGCATAAAACAACAATGACACAAATATTGTATGATTTCTACGTATGTGGTTAATATTATCTTGCAGTTTATGCCATGAACGCAATACACTTTAGCTGCAAATTACTTTCACAGTGTATAACATGTGTGTTTAGGGCAGAATTTAAATACTCTACCCTGTCCTTGAGCTTTACCATCAATTTGAGATATTCTGGATGCCTCAAGTTCATCTACAGCAGTGCTGGTGGTTTCACTAGCTGTTAAAAAACATGTGTTACATTTTAAATACAAAGTAATTTGTATGACAAAAAACAAACAAAGAATCGATATATTTTAAATTTTGAAAGAGATTGAACAATGTTTGCCAAAATTTATCCGTGATCCATGCAATTAATGCATTAGGTTTACAAGCACCACAGCCATCAAAACCAGTTTTCCCTAGAAGCTATTTTTTCCTAGTAGACAAAAAAATCAAGTTACTGGTGAGGTTTCAACTCACTGGTCATAATAACCAGACTATATACTCTTACGTTTACAGAGATGTCTACCACTGTAAACTGACAACGCAAAAGTGTTTCCCTCTATTGCATGCCAAGGTAGGATTACAACACTGTGAAGAGCCATGATTGTTCTTACTTCTCCAAACATGTTTCCATTAAATTATTTGGTCTCCCATGCCTTTATTGTTTATTGTACATATCATTTTTTATTTTATATGTTGCCAATGTAGTTTGTGACTAGCAACACCAATATTTTATTTTATTTTGGAAAACTGTTCATGTTTTTTTCATGTTTGACTACAGACAAAATGCTACTTTTCGAAGCAAAAATGACCCTGTTAAAATTAATGCATTATTGCCAGTTAATATTCCGGCAATGTCAGAAATACAGTTACATATAATAAAAATAATAAAAATAAATAATAACCTACTGTCAACTGTTTTCAAAATGAGCCACAAATAATTCCACCGGCGCTCAAGAAAGTAAGCAAAACCTTTAACCTTGTTTATGACCTTGTTGTCACCGTCGCGCAGACAACCTAACGCTATGAGGCGCAATTGAGCAAACTGGGAGTTTTTTTGCTAAAATTACCGACAAATCACTTGATTCACCTTCTTAGGTCAAAACACGTCTTACTGATCAACGATTAGATTTAATCGGGGTTTATGAATACGGATCAGGATTAACTAATCTGATCCTTAATAGAGATTTACGATAGAAGTATATAGGTGACAGAGGAGAGAATCTCAGAGACTTCCTTCCTGTCTCTGAGATTCTCTTTCCGATTGGGAGACAGGAAAGAGTGCTCTTTCCGTTTCCTACGTATGCATTTTAAATGGAAATTTGTGTTACGGAGGCACCCACAGATACTCTCTGTTTTTCAGTCTTGCAAAAACATGCGTGTAAAATTTCATTGCGGATTTCGTGACATGCATTTTGCCAAAACCGATGATGTCATATCACATGCAAATGAGTGTAACCGATGTGCGGTTTGCGAGACCTGTGGCAAGAGGTACGTTTAATTTGTTCGCGCTTGGGCGTATAAGCGCGCGATGTAAGTTGATCGTGATTTTCCTGTTTCCTCTTTCTAACATATTGTGTGGTTTAGCTCAAATGACGTGAGCGCAGCGAAACTATTTCGAGTTTGCCCGTTGACGCCTGACAGTGCGACACCGGGTACCGACATCAGTAGTCAAATTACACCGAGGTAAAGCTCTAGAGTTTTTCATTAACTTAGCGTGGCTTTGACGTTGGACAACAAGATTCGGGACCCCAGTCGATACGTTGTGGATTTCTATGAACCGAATCATAGTCACATGTTTCCTGCATGCGGGGAAATGGAATCCATTACCGGGCAATACAGTGACGCGATGAATAATCTTGGCTTGTCAAACCACGACTTGATACCAAAAACGCGAAACACTCACGTTAGCGGATCCGTTAAGCGTGAGCGACCTCGGGTAAGACAGTTTCCCTCTTCACTACATTTGAATGATGTCATTGCATTTATCGCAGAAATCCAAAATCTCCGCCTGCTTTGCAAAATACGCTCGCGACCGGCACACAAGACTATAGTCAGGCAATTTCGTGCAATGCCGTCCAACCGCATATTCCAATAGCAGCCCCTTGAGGATCTCGTTTTCTTTGATTTACTCCAGTCATTTGAAAGCTTTGAAACGAACACAAGATAATCGCGCGACACGTTCGTGTATATCGCGATAAAGAACCGGGAATTTTGCAGTGATGTTAACACAATCGATACAACGTACGCCGGGTCGGATGTCATTGATGAGATCTTGCGTGACTTGGGCATTCTTAACTCACCGGAGTTCGCCGATCCAGTGGCGCCGGGCGAACGGGGAGTTACAACGCGTACATTAGCGATTAATGAGGGGTAATTGTATTTTACCGACCGATAAAAGATCTCGTTTGTAAAACCGATTCTTGCGCGGGCGAACCCAACACACTAGCCAGCAAAATTTACCAGTGATCAACGGTGAAAGTAGGTGCGTTTATAAAGTCAGCTCTGGTGTGCAATTGACTGACATGGTTTCTCATTGGCAGATGTTTGCAAACAGGCGGCGGTTCGAACCGACAATTTTATGTTTCCGGCGAGCAACCGCCGACAGACCGCTTAATCGTCCAGCGCTGGTCCGCAATTCGCATTTTAGCCCGAATTGAACTTGTGACGTCATTGTACAATTTCTCGTTGCCGATCGTTTGATCACGTGTTGATCACATGGTCCACGCCTTATTAGGCGACGGCCAGAGAACTTTCAAAATTAATTGCAGTTTCGGTTTCACGTTAGAAACCATTTTGGGGAACGGCGATATTTTTACGCGTCGGACAACAATGCAATACTTTTCCCCACACCAATTGTTATCCGCTTGCGGGATGATATTTTCACATTCTTTCAAAAGCTCGCTGGAGAAGATCACTTGGATGTCATTAGAAAACAGCGCCCCGATTCGAAGTGGATCGTTGACGCATTAACAAATATTGCTTTTTACGTTTATTACACCGCACGCCTGGATAGGAAATCCAGTCAATGGCGCGTTTCGCGTGTGTGAGGCAGACGATTTTCGAACGCTTGCAACTGTGCTGCATTAACGTACCACCACTACAGCGCTTTTATCCATTTGTTGCTATGACTTCGAGGCTGATAAAACGGAATGCATTCCTCTCAGCGTTGCCGTGTGCAGCGACGTACCTGGATTCAAGCAAGGGGAATGTTTCGTCACAACAGGTAAACCGCAAGAGCTGATAGACCGCTTTGTGGGTTACCTAGGTCAAATACAGGACAAAGCGACGCGGCTGATGCGTGGTCGCTTTAATTGGGTGTTCCCCTACTAGAAGACAAAGTAAACCAGGCGCTCAGAACTTGTCACACATCCATACGAAACACTGCAAAGTGATTTTCTGTCGCAAAACATCCCGTGATCGGGTATAATTCGGTCCGCTTCGAAACGATTTTTTTTGTTATTGAAAAATACCATTTATATCGTTCATATCTGTTGGGCGCAGTCTATATCGTTAATATCTGTTGGGCGCAGTCTATATCGTTCATATCTGTTGGGCGCAGTCCGTATTGTTCATATCTGTTGGGCGCAGTCTTTCCCTCAAGCATTTGTCGCAAATATGGCAAGCAAGAAAGTTGGTCAATTGGGTGTGGGCGGAGAAGAACACGGAACAGTCGTGGTCGCGAAAAGACATGTGGGTTTGTGAATAGCATATTGTTAACCCTTGAATTTTTGTGACAACTACCATAAATTTTTATAAATGATTATTATAGTGGTATAGGTCACCTGCGTATATGTGAAGGTTGCCTGACAAGTTGTGCGCTTGCGCACCAGTGTACATTGGCCACAATATACCCTGTGAAACTGCCGAGCTCCTGTAGCTCAGTTGGTAGAGCGTTGGGCCTGGTTAGCCAACGGTCGTGTGCACAAATCTCACGCTCGTTCCCGTGTGTTAGCCACAAAACGCTCCACAATTAAATCATTTCTATATAAGTCATGCAAATAAATGTCCACGATTTCATGCTGTTTGTAGCCGCGCGCGCGTAGCAACGCGAAAAAATAAAATACGCCCCACAGGCAATCAAAAAAGGGCTCTGGACAACTCTCGAATTAAATTGCCACAGCTTTAGCGACGTGTAAACCCGTAAAAAACTCTAAAATCCTGAAAATACTGCGGTCTTGCGAAAGTGTCAAAATATAATACAAGCGAATTGGCGCCAGATCGAAAAGACAGGTCGCTGTTAACAATATACAATGACGGCGGTTGATGACGTATTGTCGCAAGTTCGTCTCGTGCGTAAACACCACGAAAGACGCGCGACGTCACGGGGTCACGTGCAAGCAAAGCGCCAATTTGTAATTCGTCCATGCGTTCACGAGGCAAAATCTGTAATCACGTTTCGATAGCGGTCTACCTCCACAATATTGTCGTATTCGCAAAAAGCAATTACATCCACCGGGGCTGCCAGAGCCATTTTAAATCGTCCGACCCGAGATGCCTGAGGTCAAACGTTGGCAAGTCGCTGTGATCAGGCGTCAGATCCACACAGAAAAGGCAGTAGCCGCGCGGGTACGAGCAGTATGTTATCCCGTTTGATTAATTCGTGTAATGATTGTTTGTCCCTGTAAACAGCGATAAATAGCTTCTACTGTATCGACCGTTTTCAAAATCAGGTTGGAATGCTTTTACCGGATGTGTACGTCCGCCCACGTGTAACGATAAGTGATTAATGTTCATATGCTTGAACTCGAATGGATTTCGTTCCCAAGCGTCGTTGTAAGCGGCGCCGTCAGCAAAGCCCAAGACAACCCTGACAGGAACCTGCCCGGTCACGAGTGTATCGCACACGGCCGTTAAACTCCCGCCGGCGATCGTAAATACGCGAACTTCCGAACGACGCAGTGGGTACAGGGCCGAGTGAGATAAGTGATGACGGCGAATTGATCTTTGCCACGCGTGAGACGAAGGCGCACGTCGACACCGTTTAACACATAACGCTGCTGCTGACAAATATCGCAGTGGAGTTTGGAGAGCATCTCGATTGGGCGACTCTCTGCCGCCAACGTGCGACGTATTTGAAATCCACTATTGCCACGTGTCAGGGCGCTCATTTGACCCGCGTCATCCGCGTACAAAAGCGATGTGGTCAGCTGCGTGTTCTTCGCTTCCGATCCAAAGGATAAGAGGGTTTCGATGTACGCTTTGTATGCATAATTGTTGCTGGCTGGAGTCACTGTCGAATTTAGGCTACGACACGATCTCTTTAAAGCCGCCTTCCACGGTTGCTGACCTGCCATGACGTCACTTGCAAAAAAACTGGAGATTCTAAAAACTGCTTTCCCACTTGGCGCGCGCCCGACTTCAGAACAGGCAATACGGTGCGGCCCAAACTCGCGAACATAAACCCCTCAATCCGTGTCCGCGCTGCGTAAGCGCAGGCCTGGCGAAACGGGGCAAGTCGCGGGCGACCTGGCGAAGGTAATAAGTTCTCATGATCTTTAAAGTCTGCCCCAGTGTTGTAGGTTTTTGGCAAGACATATTCAAAGGCGTAAAGACTTCTTAGTTCGCCCGACGGTAAAAAATTAATACCGGGCGCTCAGCGAATAAATGAAATTAATAAATCCACTTTAACTTCAAGTGTTTTTGGCATCGTCCGGATGACGCGATGTGCAATCGACTGATTTCGTTCGGTCGCGTCGTCCGATGGGCGCTCGATTATCGTCATCTCTATGGGTTTATTCGCCTGCTCCTTCCTGATGAATCGATAGCGCTGCAGGGCTTGACCATAAAGCCTAACGTTTTCCTCATCGAGCCTTGTTTCATTGAATATATTCGAAAACTCACGATCATATTCCGTTAAAACCCCCTCCACAGGTGTCATTTCAGCGGGCGCCCGGTCACGCATTGTCGAATAAACCAGCAATAACCGGAATTAGGGTTCCTATCAGCGAATAGAGCAGACGGGAATCCCCCGCGTTGAATCAACTTCAACGTTTCCGCGTCACTGGAGTCTATTTCTTCATCAATTTACGCAGAGCGAGCTCATGCCGCAGCAACTTCTGTCTATCGCGCTGGGTCAAATTAACCCTGCCCTTCAACACGTTATGACTGCATTCGCAAATTCACTTCATCAAATCGGGTCCGGCCGCTTTTATGATCGCGCGCACGACTCTGGGCTCGGCTTTGCATATTCAAATCTGCCGGGTGTTTTTCGAGACGACGGGACATTTCATAAGTTTTTTGGAACGTAAGTGAACGATGTTTCACCGCGGAACACCCCTGTTCTCAGACGAAGCTTGTCAGGTGTTTCTTGCCGACAATTGAATACCAAATAACCGTGCGGAGACGACGTAGCGTCCATATTTGACTCTCGCACGGTTTTCACGTGAGAGGGGAATACTTGTTTCGCGAGGTGTGTGATTTGGGGAGAATCTCTAGGATTCTTAAACACAACCAAATAATGCGCATTCAAACTGATTGTTCGATGCTCGCTGCCCTTCAGAAAGTGGTTCTGCACGATGTAAATTATACTCGTGTCTTTATGGTGACTGCCCTGGGTGAACAAACGCGAAACGATTTTGCTGCTTTCGGACATCAAGTCGTCGAGAATCAAGAGGGTTCGTACGCCTTTCTCCACAGAGGTAGGAGCACCCTTCACGTATTCAATTGTGTCAGGTAGGTTTTCGTACGCAGGCTGCCATCGGTCATAGTGCCATATAATCCGTTTTGGACATGGTACGATGTGGTTTTCCTTTTTCATGCGCGCAACAAAATAGGACTTTCCACTCCCAGTTGGCCCAGAAATAAAGAATGTAAACGGGTGCGTAAATTCCAAATTATCACAATAACGAATAACGTAATTCGATTTCCACATCTTGCCACACGTTTAAAATCGGCGCCCGTGACCAACACACAATCAGGATGAACTGATAATGTGACAAATCGCGAATCACACACAATTATACCAACATCGTATTCAATCGCAATGCACACTAAAATTTCACACCGAAATTAGATTCAACAGGAGACACGTAAAACGACTTTAAGAGTGTGGAGGAATTCACGCATGCGACATCAGAATTTCGACGACATGCATGTAATTTTATTGCCCATTAGCAGCAAAAAGGATTCACGCAATTATTCAACTCGTCTCACACGATCTTTGCGATGACATGACGTCATTTAGACCTCGACCGAATCATACAGGTAGCAATTCAGACGCTATACAAACGATCCAGCTTTGTAACGCGACAGCGATCGATCGAGCAGAGACACGCCACGACAAAACAGCTGACAACTCGACGGGCAAGGGTTTATCTCTGCTCTCTTTCCGGTTCAGGTAGAATTGTATCGTACTCACAATCAAGACCGGAAAACAGAGAGTACCTGTGGGTGTCTCCGTAAGACAATTAAAAATTAAAAATGCAGACGTAGGAAACGGAAAGAGTACTCTTTCCTGTCTCCCATCGGAAAGAGAATCAGAGACAGGAAGGCAGTCTCTAAGAATTTCTCCTCTGCCACCTATATACTACTTATGAATTTTGCTCATGGCCCCAAAAGATTTTCCATAGGGCTTATAACACAATCAAAGACTGTCAATCACTACCTACTCACATATAAATTATGGCCGTTTACAACACAAAGTAACTGCAAATTGTCATTTTTAGCTAACACAATCAACGACTGTCAATCACTACCTACTCACATAAAAATTACGGCAGTTTACAACACAAGGTAACTGCAAATTGTCATTTTAGCTGACACAATCAAAGACTGTCAATCACTACCTACTCAAACAAAAATGAGTGCAGTTTACAACATAAGATAACTGCAAATTGTCATTTTTAGTTAACACAATCAAAGACTGTCAATCACTACCTACTCACACAAAAATGAGTGCAGTTTACAACATAAGATAACTGCAAATTCTCATTTTTAGCTAACACAATCAAAGACTGTCAATCACTACCTACTCACACAAAAATGAGTGCAGTTTACAACACAAGGTAACTGCAAATTGTCATTTTTAGCTAACACAATCAAAGACTGTCAATCACTACCTACTCACATAAAAATAAGTGCAGTTTACAACACAAGGTAACTGCAAATTCTCATTTTTAGCTAACACAATCAAAGACTGTCAATCACTACCTACTCACATAAAAATAAGTGCAGTCTACAACACAAGGTAACTGCAAATTCTCATTTTTAACCAACACAATCAAAGACTGTCAATCACTACCTACTCACATAAAAATGAGTGCAGTCTACAACACAAGGTAACTGCAAATTGTCATTTTAGCTAACACAATCAAAGGCTGTCAATCACTACCTACTCACATATTTTCATTTTTGCTGACACAATCAAAGACTGTCAATCACTACCTACTCACATAAAAATGAGTGCAGTCTACAACACAAGGTAACTGCAAATTGTCATTTTTAGCTAACACAATCAAAGACTGTCAATCACTACCTACTCACATAAAAATAAGTGCAGTTTACAACACAAGGTAACTGCAAATTCTCATTTTTAGCCAACACAATCAAAGACTGTCAATCACTACCTACTCACATAAAAATAAGTGCAGTCTACAACACAAGGTAACTGCAAATTCTCATTTTTAACCAACACAATCAAAGACTGTCAATCACTACCTACTCACATAAAAATGAGTGCAGTCTACAACACAAGTTAACTGCAAATTGTCATTTTAGCTGACACAATCAAAGACTGTCAATCACTTCCTACTCACATAAAAATGAGTGCAGTTTACAACATAAGATAACTGCAAATTGTCATTTTTAGCTAACACAATCAAAGACTGTCAATCACTACCTACTCACATAAAAATGAGTGCAGTCTACAACACAAGGTAACTGCAAATTGTCATTTTAGCTGACACAATCAAAGACTGTCAATCACTACCTACTCACATAAAAATTATGGCAGTTTACGACATAAGATAACTGCAAATTCTCATTTTTAGCTAACACAATCAAAGACTGTCAATCACTACCTGGTCACATAAAAATGAGTGCAGTTTACAACACAAGGTAACTGCAAATTCTCATTTTTAACTAACACAATCAAAGACTGTCATTCACTACCTACTCACATAAAAATGAGTGCAGTCTACAACACAAGGTAACTGCAAAGATTAATTTGCGTTAAAACAGTCAAGAACTATCAATCACAACCATTAGACACAAAAAATAGTTTTTGACTATAAATGAAAAAATGTTTGCATTTTGATTTTCAAGTGAACACAAACCACGACAGTGAAACGAACAGGATTACTGTGGATTTTGCAAATGATGAATTGTGATATAAATTACCTTCTTCTCGATGATGGTCATCAATGTTAGCCGTTGATGTAGCAGAGTTTCTTGATGAACAGTTATCAGAAGCTGTGAATTAAAATTTATTACATTTTATTTCAATCTTGTGTATGAGGAAAGACCTTTTTCTGCATTTGGTTGTTTTTTGAAACCTGAAGATCTTGGAGATCCACTTTGTTTTTCTGTTGCAGAATGAAAATAAATGAAAAGAAGAAAAATATACACAAACAAAAGTTTCGTGAGTGATTTTCTAATTGCATAATATGGTAAAATTGTAGAACTCATCACCATTTTCTTGCAAGTCATTTGCATGATGATGTTTAGAAGTTGTTGCCACACTAGGTGTATCTGGTGAAGTGGATCCCTCAGTTATTGGAGTCCTTTCAGAAGCTGCAAAACAATGTATGCACAAGAAGCATGACATACTACTTATAAAAAAAATTCAACAAATACTTAGATCCAAATATTACGAAATTGAATGAGTCCGTGAGTTCCGATGATAACAAGAAATATGTGTACATTATTTGCCATCATCAATATTATAGGAAAAGAAATATTTGATAAGCAAGTATACAACTGACGTATTTCTTGAAGCCTGAAAGTTGATGCCTGGCTTGTAGCACTGTTGGCTGTATCAGATTCCGAAGTGTATTCAGCACGGTCACTTCCAGAAGCTTTGTTGGATGGCGCAGGAATCAAAAAGGAAATAATGGTTAGTAAATGAGAAAGATTGGGCTTAACGTGTTGTACATACCAGATTTGTTACCGAGCAAAATACCGCAGACAAAACGACGTGTTGGGCCCCAGTGGGATTCTTTCACCAACTTATCGACGAATTGGTCGAATTCTTCTTCAGGCATGAGCATAGAAATGTAATAGGCTGCGAAATATTCCTGGAGCAATTGGTGCATATAATAGAAGATCGCATTTTTCCCGTCAAAAACCTTGCGACTCTCATGCCAGGAGGATTTGGCCATTTTTATTACCACATCCTGCACGTTTATATCCTCCAAACCAACATCTAGGAGGTCAGCTTGTGTGAACATGACCGTTTTACGTTTCATTCCGCTGTATGCCATTTTGCCAAGGGGCTCTTTTAATTTTTCTATGTCATCCCCCTTGGCATGTTGAGTGTCACTAAGTTGTTCTAGGACAGCTTCAAATATGTCTGTAAGTGTGTGAATATGGTTTGTCGGCCCAAATAAACCAGCATAAACTACAAACTGCAAAACCAGTGGATTATAGCAAAAGTTAAGTATTTGTGGTGATTTAGTTTCAAACGATTTCCAAAGTGTATTGGCCTCTTCTGCAGCATAGAAATCAAACAACTTTCTCATGTCGTCAGCAGAAAGATCGTGGACATAAATGGTTTGTTGCGGTCGAAGATCTAGGGGAATTGAGAGCAGGGAATGGGGACGAGATGTAAAAATCAATGAAGACTTTCTAAGTAACTTTTTGCCACAGAGATTTGCAATAAGCTGTTGAACTGTCAATCGTGTATCGTAACTTGCACTAACTGACTTCATGTCTGCTACTGACCATGTGGCCTGATCCAAACCATCACATACTATTGCACATTTGGCCTGGTTCTTGATCATCCATTGAAAAGTAGCATCAAGGACAGATTGTTCCACATCAGGGAACTGTCTGTCAAGCAAGAGCTGCTGAAGAGTTAGTTTGTCATCACCATAGTTTGTATCCTTGAAACTGAGATTAAGCACCAAGTGTGAGTTTCTTAAATGCCTGGATATTCTTTTCGACAACGTGGTTTTTCCACAAGCAGCAGGACCATAGAATGAGATAGAAGATCCTTCACCCTTGCTTGTTTTAAAGTTCGAAATGAGATCCTTAATCTTGACCTCTTTGCCACCAATTAGGTTTGCATTCCTTTCTACAGTTAAAGGTTTGTACACTTCTGCCTTTTCAGCATCAAGTCCCTCATAAATATCTTTTTCCATTAGGATTGGATTTACCTCAGGAATTTTTGCTTTGCGAAACTTGTGACTAAATGGAATCACATCTGGATCAAGATTTTCCAACTGATTTTGTTTAAATTCATCAACTGCATGTTGGAGTTTTTCATCTGAAAAACCAGGAAGCGGTTTCAATACCCACCTAAGTATGTGCGGCAAACAAATTGATGTAAGATGTTTTAATGTCCTGGTTTGATTTTACAGGGGAGTGGTCGAATTAGATATTAAATATCTAACCGCCAGTAAGTTATGCAAAAAACAATTAACTTTACGAAGAGGAAACAAACCACAAAGAAGGGTTGAATGTTTTTTTAGAAAGTGGCCCGACTGTTGTTCGGCGAACGGAAGTGAACCACCGTGCTCACTAAACCTGATGTTAACGAGTCGTTTATGAGCGAGGTACTCGGTACGGAAAATGAAATGCCGAGAACATCTCGTTAGTGTCTCGTACAAGGGCGGGAAGGAAACGGGAAAATGCGTCACTTTTCAGGGAAAAAACATTTGCGTCGCCTGAAGTAATATGTTTTTGAATACGCGTTGCGTATTTTGCCATAACTTGCACGTATGTGGGTTACAATCTTGAATTTTCCTCTTTTTGATAGATTTCTCACTCGTTTATATTATTAGGGCAAGTTTATGATAATCATAATAACGGATTGTGGTTACACGAAACGCTGTTCTTTAAAAGGATGGAGGAAATGTCCTTTAAACAATCCACAATTAAAGTAATGGGGACACATTTTTGTTAATACGTCACAATGCCCCGTGTACGTCACGCCAATTGTGTTATAATTTATTTGAGCATCCAGCTATGGAGGTGTGTGCTTCTCTGAAATGTAAAAATCAATGTTTGCCAGCCAGCCCACTACATTTGTTGATAAACCTGGTTTAATATACGAGTAATAAGCTGCAAATGAGCATTGAGAAGCAGATCCAACGGATCGATGAAAAATCACCAAAAAGAGGGATGGTTTTCGCCTGGCTACTAAGTTTTCGCCTTGTTGTTTCCCCATGCTTCCTATGTTGTAGGAAGAAGATAAATTCTTGTTAATCGCGCTGCTGTGTGGTGATATCGTGAAAAGGTTGTGGATAGTTCGTAACCATTGCCCCACGTACATCACGCAAATTGTGTTTTTCAGTCAAATTGGAAGCTTCTAGTTTGTCTGAGCCTCCAGCTATAGCAGATGCGTTTGCACAAGTTTTGTTATTACGACACAATGTCCCGTGTACGTCACTCCAATTGTGTTTGCAATAATTTGTTTGGGACTCCAGAAAAGTGAAGTTGAATGATCCACAAAGAGACAAATATCGTCTCCAGCTGATGGAGCCGCTTCACATTCAACAACACCAACCACAACTTATTGTGGAAACGTTCCAATAGTGTTCCTAAATACTTATTCCTGGGAGTTGCTACGTACATAAAAGTAACTATATTGAGCAACCAGACTGCAACATGAAGCCGTGTTTGTTATGCTTGCATTACGTCATGGAATTCATTTGTCTCGCAATGCTTGCTTGTTTACCGACGGAAAACAACCGCAGTAATCGTTAATTTAAATGAAATTTAGAAGTTGCTGAAATATTTGTGATGATGTTAGAGTTTGCTATGATGTGACGGTCTGTCATTTGACATCTTCTGTGTTTTGCTAGTTTTGTAATCCAAATAACTGAATCCTTGATTGTGGTAATGTTTTATATTGAGCTAACTCGGCAGTGCCTTCAGTGACGTTGTGATGTAAATTTCAGAAATCTCGACTGCGACTTTGTTTGACTTAATTAACCCATTTACTGACTTGTTACTGAGTGTTTCATCAATACTACACTGCTTCAATCCCGCATCTGAGAACGATTTAGTGTTCGATGTGCATTCAGTGACTGCGATTTCGTAATTACGTAGGCAGACAGTGAGCGGAGGCCTATATGTGTGGCGTTTAAACCAATAAGCTTTGGTCGTTATATTATTTATAAATAATATTGGTGAAAATAAAGGTTGTTGATGGTCATGGGATGGTTGATTTTGCAACAAAATAATTTTCATGTTCTACTTTCAAGTTATAAAAGCCTGATGTTGATGTTTTTAAAATTGTTACATTCAGAAAAGTGAAGATTTAGTACCTTGTTGAACACTGGTTAGTGGAGCAGTGTTAGCTGGTGATGCTGCTGGTTGGGGGTAATTGTGTTGTACCACAGTCTGGTGCTGTACAATTTGTTGATGTACATCATAATGTTGATCACCAAGGTAAAGGTTCTGCAATGAAACAAGTATTACCAGCAGTCAAAAGTATATGTGTGTGCGAAACTTGTTGCATCAAACATTTTTATTTCAATTCGATACGTTGTGCTTTTTGAACAGAGGTGTTGGGTGCGCTTCAACTGCGGTCAGGACACTGCCAGATCCAAAATACCTGATTGGATTCGATTCATAATTACCCGGATCCGATTGAATAAGATAAGTTAAACTGGTACAATACCAGACATATTCGGTATCGATAATTACGGGCAATGGGAAGAATATCTCGAGTCAAACAAATGCTTTAAAACTTTTGTCGCACAATTCCCACAGGGACATAACAGTATTAAAATGCGAAATTGTCAAATACTACAAAACATGGGATCTCCCAAATTTAATTCAGCGACCACTTACAAATATCTCGACATCCAAGAATAACAAGCTCACCTCGGTATGGATATTTTGTGGATCGGCTTGTTCTGTTTGTCGTTCGGCCATTCTTGTATGAGCAGGTGTAGCTTTGTATTACAAGTATTACAAGTATAGCAAATATATTACATATATAAAAGCTGTGTAAACATACGTGCAGTTAAAACAGAACACCTCAGAAAACTAATTTTTCACGGATTTTTTTGCGAATGTTTATGACCGTATCTCACAACTAAACCCAAAACAGAGTTACAGAGGTCATTCGCCTTCATACACCTAGTGACAGTGTCTCTTTTTTACCGAAAACAATTGCTGGGTCTGATGACTCATGAATGGGGACTACTATTGCCCAACAGAAAAAAATGATTGCAGCTGAGTTAAGACAGCACATGGGGAGGTTTTGCAAAGGCTTACCGCCAAATTGCCAGTGAGGGGGTACAAGCAGCCCTGGGGGGAGGGGCCATAATGTGTGGAGGTTACATTCTGTGATTCATTTTTTCACAAAACAAACCTACACATTTTTAGCAGAAAATTGTCAAACATTGGGGCAAAATGCCCCTGGGGGAGCAGTTAAAGTAGTTATCTCGAATATGATTTTGACCAGAATTCCTAGACAAGGGTCGGGACTAACAGAAAATCACAAATTGAGCATACTTTCTGTGATTCATTTTTCCACAAAAACCACTTCAATATGTTGGTAGTTTTTCAGCTACATGTTTAACAGCAGCCTCTACCAATTGGCTGCTTGACTAACAACCTTGAAAACCATAGTAAAACTGCCCCAAACATCCTGAAAATCGTCCTGGCAATAGCCTGTTTATCTGCGCATACAGCTAAAACTCTGGCACCCATACATAACCACAATTATCTCTGTTACGCAGAAGTTCGTGAAGGGCATTTCCCGAACAAGAAATTCTTTTCCATAGAAATACAGAGATACGGCCTTCAGTACAATCGGAAATCTTGATGGCTCCAAACTAAAGAAATTTTTGCATACGTGACAGATATGAAAAAAAATGGATCCGGCAGAGATATTTTATGCGTAAAACTAACCGCAGGATCAAAAAGCTTGAAGGCTGGAATATATGTTCAATCCCAGTTTAATGCTGAAGTCGCCAGGAAGTAATTTATCGAACTCATAATGTACACAAAGTATCAGCAGATATGTCATCATAACTGGGATCAACCACTTAGTGAACGTCCGCAATATTGTGTTTGAAGCGTTTGTATCAGACAAAGACATTTAAACGATACACGGACAATATTTAATACTGCCGCAGTTAATTTCGTACGAAATTTAAGTGCATTTTGAGATTGAATAAACTTTAATATTATCGTTGTGCTGCTCTTAATTGGTCACATTTTGAAGTCGACCTGATATGTGCGAGTCACAGGCGATGGTTTGAAAGCAGGGCGGGGGATGGAAAGAGTCAAAAAAAAAACTCTCACATTAATCTAGATATTCCGACGAGGAATTCCCGCTTGTAGTTTCTACCTTTGCACAGAAACTCCCACAAAAACCCTCTATAACCTGAGCATAAACAATAATTCCCCAAGACCAACTTCACAGACTGGACACAACTTCCCAACTTCATCCATTCCAACTGCCTTTAAAACAATTAAGCACACCTAAAACCCCCCTTACTTATATTGACACCCCTGCACATCTTTCACACTCCCATAACACACTTAATACTCCAACCTTAACAGCATCTATTTTAACACTTTTCTTCAACACACCATGTGGAAATCCGAAATAGAATCCGACCCCATTCACAGAACGCACTCCCACCACGTCATCCGATCGTTAACTTAAAGCTAGTTACCAACTTTAAATGTTTCCTTCATGGCGTCATAGCAACGTTACCAACCTCCTAAACCACCATTAAACCCTATCTCCAAGTCACAATAATCAAGTCATTTGCAAGATTTTTCCCTCTTTGGTCACACGCTGTTATTCCTGCTCGTATAAAATCCCCCGAATAACTTCGCCACTGTAATCGCACACTTTGTAAGTTGGCGGGCGCCCGCTACATCGCGGATTGTCAATAACTCCTGACTCCACTGGGGAACGCAACCCTTACTAAAGCGCGCGGTGGCGGAAGCAACGTGAACAGATCCACCGACAGACAACGTACAAGTATCAGGGCAGGGTTGTTCTCCACACAAAACCTCTTCTTCGTTCGCATGACTGACCGTGGCAGGACTCATCCCTATGTTACGATGGTAGCTATGAACTTACCACTATTTCACTGTCGGCTCATCCCAATGTTACGATGGTAGCTATGAACTTACCACTATTTCACTGTCGGCTCATCCCAATGTTACGATGGTAGCTATGAACTTACCTCTATTTCACTGTCGGCTCATCCCAATGTTACGATGGTAGCTATGAACTTGCCACTATTTCACTGTCGGCCCATCCCAATGTTACGATGGTAGCTATGAACTTACCTCTATTTCACTGTCGGCTCATCCCAATGTTACGATGGTAGCTATGAACTTGCCACTATTTCACTGTCGGCCCATCCCAATGTTACGATGGTAGCTATGAACTTGCCACTATTTCACTGTCGGCCCATCCCAATGTTACGATGGTAGCTATGAACTTGCCACTATTTCACTGTCGGCCCATCCCAATGTTACGATGGTAGCTATGAACTTGCCACTATTTCACTGTCGGCTCATCCCAATGTTACGATGGTAGCTATGAACTTACCTCTATTTCACTGTCGGCTCATCCCAATGTTACGATGGTAGCTATGAACTTGCCACTATTTCACTGTCGGCCCATCCCAATGTTACGATGGTAGCTATGAACTTGCCACTATTTCACTGTCGGCCCATCCCAATGTTACGATGGTAGCTGTGAACTTGCCACTATTTCACTGTCGGCCCATCCCAATGTTACGATGGTAGCTATGAACTTGCCACTATTTCACTGTCGGCCCATCCCAATGTTACGATGGTAGCTATGAACTTACCACTATTTCACTGTCGGCTCATCCCAATGTTACGATGGTAGCTATGAACTTGCCACTATTTCACTGTCGGCTCATCCCAATGTTACGATGGTAGCTATGAACTTGCCACTATTTCACTGTCGGCTCATCCCAATGTTACGATGGTAGCTATGAACTTGCCACTATTTCACTGTCGGCTCATCCCAATGTTACGATGGTAGCTATGAACTTGCCACTATTTCACTGTCGGCTCATCCCAATGTTACGATGGTAGCTATGAACTTGCCACTATTTCACTGTCGGCTCATCCCAATGTTACGATGGTAGCTATGAACTTACCACTATTTCACTGTCGGCTCATCCCAATGTTACGATGGTAGCTATGAACTTGCCACTATTTCACTGTCGGCTCATCCCAATGTTACGATGGTAGCTATGAACTTGCCACTATTTCACTGTCGGCTCATCCCAATGTTACGATGGTAGCTATGAACTTGCCACTATTTCACTGTCGGCTCATCCCAATGTTACGATGGTAGCTATGAACTTACCACTATTTCACTGTCGGCTCATCCCAATGTTACGATGGTAGCTATGAACTTGCCACTATTTCACTGTCGGCTCATCCCAATGTTACGATGGTAGCTATGAACTTACCACTATTTCACTGTCGGCTCATCCCAATGTTACGATGGTAGCTATGAGCTTATGCCACTATTTCACTGTCTGTGATCGTCAAATAACGCCACACAACGTCTGCAGCCCGATATTGAAACCTCATACGAAATTAGAACTAGTTTTCCACTCAATACTAATCATTATACATATAATGGCATGGACACTGATAAACCATACAGGAAGGCGCCCACATCTGAATATCGAGTCAGATGACAGTGATTGTAGATCAGTCAGATTTCAAACTGTGTAAACTGTGTACAACACGAGCACTCTATACATGTTTACGACGGTTTCTGCAGTTTGTAAGTGTATTGACCTGTGAGTCAACGCTTAATCCACAGGCGCATGATTGCTTACAAACCACATGAAGTTTGCGGTATTGCGACGTTAATTCATGGACAAGATCAGTTGAACCACAGATATGTAATTACCAGTAAATTTCGCAACAAATCGATAGTCAACATCAACTTTATCTTTATAGAAATAACATTTTCCACAAGATCTTCTCTAAACTTTCACCACATTTATATTTTCTGAGACAATGCCCTTTGTTAAAGGAACAAATCTTTGGAATAAACACGGAATTCCAAGTAACAGTAGAAAGGTCAACTATTTTATTTCGTTGATTTGCGCTCAACAAACAGCAAGAAAGTTGTTTTGCTTCTAATATTCCGTCAAATTATTGCTTGCAGTCAAGTTTCCGCTGTAAAGTTTAAAACTTGCAACTTCATCCACAAGATAATAGACATACATAGAAGTTTTGTTTAAACAATATAACCAAGGGACCAGTTTTACGTCTGCACGTGCTTAAATCAATATTATTACATCACAATGGTAAATTTTGAATACATCTTCCCTGGAGATATGTGTTGTGTAAATGAGCGACGTTTCGACCTCTTTGTGGTAAGTTTTAGTGATGCACCGAAACAGCAATTTTTTTATTCGGCCGAAAGCTACTATTCGGCAAAAGTTGCCGAATAAATTCGGCCGAACAAACCGAAACTAATTTTGGTATCCATCTCTTTTAAACGCAATAAATTTAAACAAAACATGTGCTGGATTGGATCTAATCTTACCATTTAGCCTTTTATTGGCACTTATAGAATAACCTCGACTGGTGCACCAAATGCTTAAATTTTCATCATTTCTATCACAATAATCAAACAAAACGAACATATTCGTACACTTTGAACATCTATGAGCGTTTCATGCAATAAAAAAATTTCAAATGCACAAACCAAAGCAGATAGTCGAATATGGTTCAATGGGACCACCTACAACATACCTAGAACATTTAACTGCCAAATTTTAATTCGCTTGGATGTAAAACAAAGATATGACTGGCAAATACCTGTCAAAGACAAGCTTAAACCGCGAAGTCGTTCGACAAAACAGTTTTAAGAACGCCTTTTCTTATGTCAAGAAAAAAATAAAACATATACTTGAATAAGGTTTCCAGGTATCGCCTTCAACGTGGCGGTTGTATTTAACTGTCAAATTTTAATTCGCTTGGATGCAAAACAAAGATATGACCGGCAAATACCTGTCAAAGACAAGCTTAAACCGCGCTGTCCTTCGCCACAACAGTTTTTCGCGTTCGCAATGTTTCTGCGTCACAATGTAACACTCTGCTTTGTAGAAAATCACACACTCTCCGCTACCCACGTGTTTATGATTGCTTCGCTGGTTGAGAAATCAACTGCTGGGTATTCTTGCACAATGGGCGGGCTTGACTCTTCGCGCCAAGACAGTCCAACAAGCGGGTGATTCTGTAACTTCGCAACGGATCCTAACGCACAGCTCAAGAACCCCGTACGAAAGGAACACGTCAACTTTATTCTGACAAGCAACAACAGTCAGAAGCAGGCCAGCAGAGGGCGCCACGTTATGACACAGAATAGCATTTCGACAGGGGTTTGTGTTCAGGTTGCAATGTTTAGGGGTTTTCACATAAACAGAGGTAATATTACCGACCATAAAATAACAGAGACATCAAACACACACTGATCCCCATCGAAGTATTATGGGACCACACATGGGCGTATCCAGACCCCTCGGACCCCCCCCCCCCCCCCCCCTTTTGTGAAATATTTTGGTCTTTTTTGATAACTAAACAAACGCCACTGTATTTTTTGTCAAAATCCGCGTGAAAACCAGAAATTTTCTTTGACGTTGACCTAAAAACCGCATCGTGTTGCATTCGCCATTGTTTCCAAACAGGGAGCATTGTTACCGAACACTTGGCATTGTTACCAAACATGTTGCATTGTTACGAAACAAGCATCATTTTTCGTCAGTTCATGGACGAAACGTCGTTTTTCAGTGGCCACGTTGTAATGACAAGAGGTTTATTTGCGTGATAGTCAGTTAGTTTAGTTGTTAAACTTTCCATAGCGTTACACAATTGCGCAAGCCAGAAAGCCACCGTTTATGTGACGATTGGCGCCAACACCGGCGTTCGTATTTTGCGATTCTCGCCCACAATAGTTTATACTTAGTTTGTACTTGAAAATCGGGGAATTCCCTAAACAAATTTGGACCCCCCCCCCTTTAAACATTCCTGGATACGCCCCTGGGACCACAGTATCACGTATCGGGATTTCCAGTAATCGATTTTGACATTGTAAGTAAGTTTATCGTTATTTAACAAGAAGTTATACGGCACAATAAATAATGCAATCTTACCGCAAAAGTGTGTGCAGCAGATCAACATAACAATTGATATTTGAGTTTCGTTAAACTTGGCCTCATTTAATAATACACAAATATTAGTTTACCACAGGAATGCAAGATAACTGAACTACTGCAAACTCAGACAACAACTGTAATGTCAGGGTTCCTAATGGACAACGACTTGTGTGACGAAACAACGACACATTGTGTTGTAACTGACGTTAACAAAGCAAGTAATACAAAATACAACACAGGAACTTATTCTGAACTAGGACTGGACTAACGCAGGTACCTGACTTCAAAGTGCAGCAGACAAGCAACAAATATAAAGTGTTCCTAATACTTCGCCATTCCATAAATAATATTAATTTTAATGTTAATAAAAGAGGAATACTGCAGCTTTGGCATCGAGTCCGGTGTCACTGACTGTGTGCAGTTTTATCGCGTATCGTTTTCATAATTTTCGTTGCTAACACACGGTTGGTCACAACTTGTCACTGGATTTAACGTACTTGCTCTTATCTACATTCCAGCACCACCATTGCTCCTTAATGACAAAGGTGGTAACCTGTATTCTTAACTTATGTAGGACTGCAAGGAACAAGGAAAAAAGTCATGCGCATTGAAAATATTCGCACGTACTTAACATAACCTGTAACTACTCTCTGTGTTAAAGTTTTCCAATGCGACGATTTGATTCACTCTCTCTAATTTACAATCGCAACAACGTAAAGAGTCACAAGCATGGGATATTTCTGTATTAAATTCCAGGACAAGGTTTGCGCAAAACAAATTATCCAAGATCGTTTTTCCCACCTACGTCATACACGGGTTGTCTCCTCACATGTTTTGCACAAATTCTCGTTCATGTTATTTCTGATCAAAGGAAAATCACTATTCACTGCTGGATGTTATAACTCCCCAACTAACACTGCTGGATAACAAATCTACTCAACATACAGAGCATTGCGTTCAAAACTTCTTCATTTACACCATGTAGAACGTTACATCGACCTTCTCCACATGACTAACAGAGCATGACGTACACAAAGGTAACAAACGCAACGTCATTAACGCCCTAAAGCAACTCCCCAGAGTAACCGAGCTTTGTTTAACAATGAACTTTTATTTTCATCTTGTAATAATTTACAGTGACGAATCGCTAACATGCGAGATATTTAATGCAAATAATATAGCAGTGGTTGGTTTATATTCGTCAAATTCTTGTTTATAATTCCTAGTATGCATGCAAAGGAAGTCAAACCAAACATTTCACTAAATTTACCTCAAATTTAAGCTTGAGCTTAGATGTAAAAACGATGAAAGCGAAGTCAAAAGAAAGCTTCAATGGGCCGCCTAAAGATTCAGGTAAACCCCAACCCCAAGCATGACAGAAGCGTTCCCATGATACCACTGAACGCACCGCTGCACACAGACATGATGTCACGGGTGTGGTTTTATTCCGTCACATAAGAGCGAGTTTAACGTACGACCGCTTCCTGATACTTAATGATGTACGTCTTGAGATTCCGAGACATCCAAATACGGCGAGTCAATATTGCAAGTTACTTTTTTGAAATAAACGCAAGCTCAAATATTTCAAGGTGTTGAACATTAATTATAACCATGAAAGTTCTGTATCTTACATTCAATGTTCAAACCAAGCAAAGGCATCGACCTAACAAATCTAATACAAGACTCGAAGGCTGGATCCACGCGCGCGCTTTGCTGCTAGAGCAAATTTTCGCTCTGCAGTTTATATGAAACACAGACTCACATATATCGAAGCACTCACGAAACTCTAGGATTTGTGTTCAAACTTCCCCACGAAAACCAAACCGAGCGTTTCCACTTGACTAACCTCGTGTCACGTGAGTAAGACTTTAGTAATATGACGTCAGTATTTACGTGGTTTTATATCCAGAACTGTACGAAAGGACGTTTGATGTTTGTGTTGTAATTATCATTGCAATTGAGCGTTCGCGATGTTTCTGCGTCACAATGTAACACCCTGCTATGTAGAAAATCACACAATCTCCGCTACCCACGTGTTTAGTAATGCTTCACTGGTTGAGAAATCAACTGCTGGGTATTCTTGCACAGTGGGCGGGCTTGACTCTTGGCGCCAAGATTGTACAACAAGCGGGTGATTCTGTAACTTCACAACTGATCTTAATGCGCAACTCAAGAACTCCTTACGAAAGGAACACGTCAACTTTATTCTGACAAGCAACAACAGTCAGAAGCAGGCCAGCAGAGGGCGCCACGTTATGACATAGGGTTGCGTTTCGACAGGGGTTTGAGATCGGAGTGCAATGTTTAGGGGTTTTCACATAAACAGAGGTAATATTACCGACCATAAAATAACAGAGACATCAAACACACACTGATCCCCACCGAAGTATTATGGGACCACGGTTTCACGAATCGGGATTTCCAGTAATCGATTTTGACATTGTAAGTAAGTTTATCGTTATTTAACAAGAAGTTATACGGCACAATAAATAATGCAATCTTACCGCAAAAGTGTGTACAGCAGATCAACATAACAATTGATATTTGAGTTTCGTTAAACTTGGCCTCATTTAATAATACACAAATATTAGTTTGCCACAGGAATGCAAGATAACTGAACTACTGCAAACTCAGACAACAACTGTAATGTCAGGGTTCGAAATGGACAACGACTTGTGTGACGTAACAACGACACATTGTGTTGTAACTGACGTTAACAAAGCAAGTAATACAAAATACAAAACAGGAACTTATTCTGAACTAGGACAGCATAAACGCAGGTACCTGACTTCAAAGTGCAGCAGTAATTTTAATTTAAATGTTAATAAAAGAGGAATTCTCCCAAAATATTCAACCCCACTTTCAAAAATCCTGTATACGCATACGTGGAAAATTATTCCACGACCGATAAAAAAAACTGCAGCTTTGGCATTGAGTCCGTTGTCACTGACTCCCCCGAATAACTTCGCCACTGTATTCGCGCACTTTGTAAGTTGGCGGGCGCTCGCTACACCGCGGATTGTCAATAACGGTTTCCAGGTATTGCCTTCAACGTGGCTGTAGTATTTAACTGCCAAATTTCGATGCAAAACAAAGAAATGACAGGCGAATACCTATTAAAGAAAAGCTTAAACCGCGCCGTCGTTCGCCAAAACAGTTTTAAGAACGCCTTTTCGTATGTCAACAAAAAACTAAAGCATATACTTGAATAAGGTTTCTAGGTATCGCCTTCAACATAGCTGTAGTATTTAACTGTCAAATTTCAATTCGCTTGGATGCAAAACAAAGATATGACCGGCAAATACCTGTCAAAGACAAGCTAAACCGCGACGTCGTTCGCCAAAACAGTTTTTCGCGTTCGCGATGTTTCTGCGTCACAATGTAACACTCTGCTTTGTAGAAAATCACACACTCTCCGCTACCCACGTGTTTAGTAATGCTTCACTGGTTGAGAAATCAACTGCTGGGTATTCTTGCACAATGGGCGGGCTTGACTCTTCACGCCAAGATAGTACAACAAGCGGGTGATTCTGTAACTTCACAACGGATCCTAACGCGCAGCTCAAGAACCCCGTACGAAAGGAACACGTCAACTTTATTCTGACAAGCAACAACAGTCAGAAGCAGGCCAGCAGAGGACGCCACGTTATGACATAGGGTTGCGTTTCGACAGGGGTTTGAGATCGGAGTGCAATGTTTAGGGGTTTTCACATAAACAGAGGTAATATTACCGACCATAAAATAACAGAGACATCAAATATACACTGATCCCCACCGAAGTATTATGGGACCACAGTATCACGTATCGGGATTTCCAGTAATCGATTTTGACATTGTAAGTAAGTTTATCGTTATTTAACAAGAAGTTATACGGCACAATAAATAATGCAATCTTACCGCAAAAGTGTGTACAGCAGATCAACATAACAATTGATATTTGAGTTTCGTTAAACTTGGCCTCATTTAATAATACACAAATATTAGTTTGCCACAGGAATGCAAGATAACTGAACTACTGCAAACTCAGACAACAACTGTAATGTCAGGGTTCGAAATGGACAACGACTTGTGTGACGTAACAACGACACATTGTGTTGTAACTGACGTTAACAAAGCAAGTAATACAAAATACAACACAGGAACTTATTCTGAACTAGGACAGCACAAACGCAGGTACCTGACTTCAAAGTGCAGCAGACAAGCAACAAATATAAATTGTTCCTAATACTTCGCCATACCATAAATAATATTAATTTGAATGTAAATAAAAGAGGAATTCTCCCAAAAATATTCAACCCCCTTCCAAAAATCCTGTATACGCCTACGTGGAAAATTATTCCACAGCCGATAAAAAAACTGCAGCTTTGGCATTGAGTCCGGTGTCACTGACTGTGTGCTGTTTTATCGCGTATCGTTTCCGTAATTTACGTTGCTAACACACGGTTAGTCACAATTAGTTCCTGGATTTGACGTAATTGCTCTTATCTACATTCCAGCACCACCATTGCTCCTTAATGACAAAGGTGGTAACCTGTATTCTTAACTTATGTAGGACTACAAGGAACAAGGAAAAAAGTCATGCGCATTGAAAATATTCGTACGCACTTAACATAACCTGTAACTACTCTCTGTGTTAAAGTTTTCCAATGCGACGATTTGATTCACTCTCTCTAATTTACAATCGCAACAACGTAAAGAGTCACAAGCATGGGATATTTCTGTATTAAATTCCAGGACAAGGTTTGCGCAAAACAAATTATCCAAGATCGTTTTTCCCACCTACGTCATACACGGGTTGTCTCCTCACATGTTTTGCACAAATTCTCGTTCATGTTATTTCTGATTAAAGGAAAATCACTATTCACTGCTGGATGTTATAACTCCCCAACTAACACTGCTGGATAACAAATCTACTGAACGAACAAAGCTTTGCGTTCAAAACTTCTTCATTTACACCATGTAGAACGTTACATCGACCTTCTCCACATGACTAACAGTGCATGACGTACACAAAGGGTACAAACGCAACGTCATTAACGCCCTAAAGCAACTTCCCAGAGTAACCGAGCTTTGTTTAACAATGAACTTTTATTTTCATCTTGTAATAATTTACAGTGACGAATCGCTAACATGCGAGATATTTAATGCAAATAATATAGCAGTGGTTGGTTTATATTCGTCAAATTCTTGTTTATAATTCCTACTATGCATGCAAAGGAAGTCAAACCAAACATTTCACTAAATTTACCTCAAATTTAAGCTTGAGCTTAGATGTAAAAACGATGAAAGCGAAGTCAAAAGACAGCTTCAATGGGCCGCCTAAAGATTCAGGTAAACCCCAACCCCAAGCATGACAGAAGCGTTCCCATGATACCACTGAACGCACCGCTGCACACAGACATAATGTCACGGGTGTGGTTTTATTCCGTCACATAAGAGCGAGTTTAACGAACGACCGCTTCCTGATACTTATGATGTACGTCTTGAGATTCCGAGACATCCAAATACGGCGAGTCAATATTGGAAGTTACTTTTTTGAAATAAACGCAAGCTCAAATATTTCAAGGTGTTGAACATTAATTATAACCATGAAAGTTCTGTATCTTACATTCAATGTTCAAACCAAGCAAAGGCATCGACCTAACAAATCTAATACAAGACTCGAAGGCTGGATCCACGCGCGCGCTTTGCTGCTAGAGCAAATTTTCGCTCTGCAGTTTATATGAAACACAGTCTCACATATATCGAAGCACTCACAAAACTCTAGGATTTGTGTTCAAACTTCCCCACGTAAACCAAGCCGAGCGTTTCCACTTGACTAACCTCGTGTCACGTGAGTAAGACTTTAGTAATATGACGTCAGTATTTACGTGGTTTTGTATCCAAAACTGTACGAAAGGACGTTTGATGCTTGTGTTGTAATTATCATTGCAATTGAGCGTTCGCGATGTTTCTGCGTCACAATGTAACACCCTGCTTTGTAGAAAATCACACACTCTCCGCTACCCACGTGTTTAGTAATGCTTCACTGGTTGAGAAATCAACTGCTGGGTATTCTTGCACAATGGGCGGGCTTGACTCTTCACGCCAAGATAGTACAACAAGCGGGTGATTCTGAAACTTCACAACGGATCCTAACGCGCAGCTCAAGAACCCCGTACGAAAGGAACACGCCAACTTTATTCTGACAAGCAACAACAGTCAGAAGCAGGCCAGCAGAGGGCGCCACGTTATGACATAGGGTTGCGTTTCGACAGGGGTTTGAGATCGGAGTGCAATGTTTAGGGGTTTTCACATAAACAGAGGTAATATTACCGACCATAAAATAACAGAGACATCAAACACACACTGATCCCCACCGAAGTATTATGGGACCACAGTATCACGTATCGGGATTTCCAGTAATCGTTTTTGACATTGTAAGTAAGTTTATCGTTATTTAACAAGAAGTTATACGGCACAATAAATAATGCAATCTTACCGCAAAAGTGTGTACAGCAGATCAACATAACAATTGATATTTGAGTTTGGTTAAACTTGGCCTCATTTAATAATACACAAATATTAGTTTGCCACAGGAATGCAAGATAACTGAACTACTGCAAACTCAGACAACAACTGTAATGTCAGGGTTCGAAATGGACAACGACTTGTGTGACGTAACAACGACACATTGTGTTGTAACTGACGTTAACAAAGCAAGTAATACAAAATACAACACAGGAACTTATTCTGAACTAGGACAGCACAAACGCAGGTACCTGACTTCAAAGTGCAGCAGACAAGCAACAAATATAAATTGTTCCTAATACTTCGCCATACCATAAATAATATTAATTTGAATGTAAATAAAAGAGGAATTCTCCCAAAAATATTCAACCCCCTTCCAAAAATCCTGTATACGCCTACGTGGAAAATTATTCCACAGCCGATAAAAAAACTGCAGCTTTGGCATTGAGTCCGGTGTCACTGACTGTGTGCTGTTTTATCGCGTATCGTTTCCGTAATTTACGTTGCTAACACACGGTTGGTCACAACTAGTTACTGGATTTGACGTAATTGCTCTTATCTACATTCCAGCACCACCATTGCTCCTTAATGACAAAGGTGGTAACCTGTATTCTTAACTTATGTAGGACCACAAGGAACAAGGAAAAAAGTCATGCGCATTGAAAATATTCGCACGTACTTAACATAACCTGTAACTACTCTCTGTGTTAAAGTTTTCCAATGCGACGATTTGATTCACTCTCTCTAATTTACAATCGCAACAACGTAAAGAGTCACAAGCATGGGATATTTCTGTATTAAATTCCAGGACAAGGTTTGCGCAAAACAAATTATCCAAGATCGTTTTTCCCACCTACGTCATACACGGGTTGTCTCCTCACATGTTTTGCACAAATTCTCGTTCATGTTATTTCTGATCAAAGGAAAATCACTATTCACTGCTGGATGTTATAACTCCCCAACTAACACTGCTGGATAACAAATCTACTGAACGAACGGAGCTTTGCGTTCAAAACTTCTTCATTTACACCAAGTAGAACGTTACATCGACCTTCTCCACATGACTAACATAGCATGACGTACACAAAGGGTACAAACGCAACGTCCGCCCTAAAGCAACTTCCCAGAGTAACCGAGCTTTGTTTAACAATGAACTTTTATTTTCATCTTGTAATAATTTACAGTGACGAATCGCTAACATGCGAGATATTTAATGCAAATAATATAGCAGTGGTTGGTTTATATTCGTCAAATTCTTGTTTATAATTCCTAGTATGCATGCAAAGGAAGTCAAACCAAACATTTCACTAAATTCACCTCAAATTTAAGCTTGAGCTTAGATGTAAAAACGATGAAAGCGAAGTCAAAAGACAGCTTCAATGGGCCGCCTAAAGATTCAGGTAAACCCCAACCCCAAGCATGACAGAAGCGTTCCCATGATACCACTGAACGCACCGCTGCACACAGACATGACGTCACGGGTGTGGTTTTATTCCGTCACATAAGAGCGAGTTTAACGAACGACCGCTTCCTGATACTTATGATGTACGTCTTGAGATTCCGAGACATCCAAATACGGCGAGTCAATATTGGAAGTTACTTTTTTGAAATAAACGCAAGCTCAAATATTTCAAGGTGTTGAACATTAATTATAACCATGAAAGTTCTGTATCTTACATTCAATGTTCAAACCAAGCAAAGGCATCGACCTAACAAATCTAATACAAGACTCGAAGGCTGGATCCACGCGCGCGCTTTGCTGCTAGAGCAAATTTTCGCTCTGCAGTTTATGTGAAACACAGACTCACATATATCGAAGCACTCACGAAACTCTAGGATTTGTGTTCAAACTTCCCCACGTAAACCAAGCCGAGCGTTTCCACTTGACTAACCTCGTGTCACGTGAGTAAGACTTTAGTAATATGACGTCAGTATTTACGTGGTTTTGTATCCAAAACTGTACGAAAGGACGTTTGATGCTTGTGTTGTTCTGCGTCACAATGTAACGCGTTATAACACATGGTCGCGTTTCGGCAGGGGTTTGAGTTCGGGGTGCAATGCTTAGGGGTTTTCACATGAACAGGCGTCGATTTTTCCTTTTTTTACCAGAAACGCCACGAACAAACCAACACTATTGTTACCAAACTCGACAAATCGCACACATGCGCTTGTTAACGAGCGGTTTCGCGCAACGACCATGAAGCTACCTGCGGCACCTGTCCAGAAGTAAAAACGATTCTTGCTGGAACAATTGAATTTACAGGAGAAAAATTAATTATTTGGGACATACAAGTCGTTGAATTGTTTGAGAACATTCTACAAACATTTGTATTAAAATCACTCGACAATCAGATAGTGCTTGTGTGAATATTATGTGTGTAAATGGGGGGGGCAGCAAAATTGGGTATTCGGTACAACAGCGACCTCACGAGGCAGAAAAACAACGGCGAAACATGACGTCACGGTGACGTAGAAACGACCCAGTCACAATTATATACAGAACGGAAGTTACGCAACTTACTGAGTAATACACATATATATGATATAACAAGTTAATACTGGAATAAAAATGGAGTGGAAAAGTATTCTCGAATCTCTGCACCGCGGAATGCCAAACAATCAAGCACTGATTATGACGTAAGAAATGAAAAGAACCTCGAGGAAAATCATTTGTTTTGTTTTTTCTTGGGTGAAAGCCACAAACCAACTTTTGTTGAAGATTTATTTTTTGATGATTTGTTCTTTTTCGGTTTGCCTACGTCATCCTTTCCATCGATGACGTCGGATGACTCTGCTTGTTTGCTGTGATTCGGCATTTCGAGAACACCATTGCTGTTGTCATGCCAACCAGCTTGCTTTTCTTCCGAACCCTTCGCAGTGACGTCATCATCGTTGTGTTCTAATTCTCTGATTGCCTGGCCCGGGCTGGGGGTGATTGCCCGCCTTACTGCATAGTCGGTTGGTGACGTAGATGTGACGTCATCAGATGGAATAACATTGCCCGAAGAATTTGCCCTTCGTCGAAGTTGTTGCTGTTTCACAGAATTTTGCTGTTGTCGACGGGGAATCCCCTGTGGCGAAATGGGTTTAACGACCGCTTGGTGTCGTTGTTGAAAGCTTTCAGTTGTCGAAGAATTTTTCGTTTCTGAGGAAAATTTTTTGGTTTCATAAACAAAATGTTGGTTAATTTCACACTAGTTCATGCAACACACAACACTGCATGCTGTTAAAAAGACATTGTGACGTCACAAAGGTGAGCAACATTACCATGAGTTTGAGAGCAGATTATTCATGCTTCGACTTCGACCTCCAGCACGGTTTTCTACACAAAACATCGTCACAACGTGACGTCATGCTCTCACAAAATTTAAGTAAGATGCTACGTTGCCTGGCAACAGCAATAATTCTATGCTTCAAGCGGCAAATTAAAAGAAAGTTTCCTTTGTTAAAAGTTCCACAAAATTCATGCATAAATTATCCGCTGGTTACAATTATTCTGAAATTAAATTCAAAATTCATTGCACAAAACAACAAACAACTGTTACGTAACACAATGCATTATGACGTCAATCCCACAATTTCCACGTACATCAATGACGGACAACGAGTTTTAACTTTTGTTTACATTCAAACAAGTATTATTTGCATTCACATCGGGAAGTTTACGAAGTTTCTGGGTTGTTGGATTTTATTGTTTGTAACCAAATTAAAGTATTCAAATGTTTTCGAGAATTATCCGGATAATATTTGAGTTTTTAATACAGACAAAGCTTGGGGGAACTCCCTGATGCAAGACTATCACAAAATACAGAGTGTGACGAACCTATATCAGGGACTGTCCCGTCCCCAGGCCTCAACACAAGCTTCAACATATTCCCTCCTTGCTTGATCAAGTTGATCGCTTGGGCATGTGGAATATCAACAGTGCTGTAACCATTTATCTCCACCAGAACGTCACCAACCTGTTACGTCACAATATTAACACAAACATTTCGCCGAAGTTTTTGTTCCTAATGAAAAGTTGAGAGTGATTTAATTTTGCGGTTGATCTTAGTGATGTACTTTTACTCAATAAGCTTTAATTGTTGATAGTTTTACCAAATTTAATAAAATATAAACAAGATTTACTTAATTTAATATTTCGATTGTAAACCCACAAGAAAAACTCCACCTTAATTTTTCCTGAAGCGTCAGCCGGTCCATCTTTGGCCACACGCAATACATACAATGGGATTCGATATTCCCGACCACCACGAATACCGAATCCGAATCCCGTTGGAGTGCGACGAAGTTCCACGCTGACGTAATCACTGCACAGAACAATCACAAAATAATATATGTGGATTAACAATGGCAGTTGTAAATACTTGAAACTGACACTGACTAATAATTCCTCGGTAGAATTTAAGTTTAGAGGGAAATTATTTGCTAGTGTTACAGATGGAGGTTGGGGGAGTTATAATGTTCGATGCTAACGAACTTGATTTCTTGCTGATTGTTTCCCACTATGACGTCATCGTCAACTTCTAGTGGCAAAACCCTTAATTCGATCGAGAACCCGGAATCTTTGATGAGGTTTACGATCTGTCCGTGGTGAAGGTGGGTGATGTCAACAGAGTTCACCGATAAAATCCGATCACCGACTCTTAAATGTCCGCATCTGGCTGCAGGGGAGTTCTCTATTATCCGACCTATCTTATGGGGGGCCTGGAACCCGGCTCCTGTAATGACGTCAGAGTTCAAGTAAACTGTGATACACTCTTCAACACGAATGACGTTACCGGTATTTTTAACTGAAGAAATGATGACGAAACCAAATCCCTCGTGCTCCCTCCGGTGGATGATGATGTCGAATGGTTGGGTTGCCATGGTAACAGGTGGGGGGCCGCGACTTGGTGGTCGGTGGGGGTGAGGACCTCTACTAAGCGGGCGGTTCGGGATTTCTGTGTGTACAAAAACGTCATCACGTGAAATTCCTACTCTGGCACAAGAGTAGGACATAGGTTGCTGTGGGTCATTGCTTCACAGGCTACTCTGTGTCATAGATGCGAAGGTTACCACGGATCATGACTTAATTCCTGACATAGGTTACTACAGGTCAAGAGAACTCACGTGTTGCGCCGACTCTTCTTCTGATACCGAGTTGGACGACCGCGTTCCTCGCCGCATTCCCCATCAGGGAAATCACCTAAATAACAACCAGCATATATAGTGGATGAGAGGAGGGAATATAAACGTACCTGGTTGTGTCCCATCCTCGTAACTTTCTGTCCATCCACCGTCAAAAGTTCATCTCCACTCCGTAAAGTTCCCTCCTTGTCTGCCGCTCCATCAGGAACAATGGCACCGATTGTCACCTGACAATAACTCCTTATTACGTCATAATCTCCTTGTTTAAGTTTTAATTCTACAAAATGATGCCACACTTGTATTCGTCGAACCTCATGTCCGTGACTCACCGTCTCATTTTGAACATTTCCACCAAGAATTCTGAACCCGAATCCGGATTCTTCCCTCCTTAACACCACGGTCAGATCTATGAAGTTGTCCGGTTGTGTGACGTAGGGGTCGTGGTATAAGTTGCTGGAACAATTGGTAAAAAAAAAACTTTTGTGAAACACTTCGCGGTCAGTTCAATTCATAGCAGGATTTAACGCTTGGTCACAGTTTGAATGTGGAGTCTTCGGGTTAACCAGGTTTAAAACTCTACAAAAATCGACTCACTTTCCCACGTAATGGTATTCTGACACTGGGTGATTCCCCTGTCTGTTGAAGTTCGAAGCTGGAAAAACATTGAATTCTTAAAATAATTGTCATGACAACAATAATTTACATCCAAGCGTTTGTGACGGACAAAACTCTATTTATATGAGACTTTTGTGAATGAGGAAATTGATGAGTTTTAAGTATTTCGAAGTTCTAGCAGATTGGCAGATAGATAGACTGTTTTGCCTGGGCCGCCAAGCCTGTAAACCTAATGATCTCGATACGATATCTGTGATCGCCAAGCAAGGACCTGCGAAGTGGGGCGATTCTGCCAAGCATACAGTTGTATGAAATATTACTGCATTGTCAGCAGATATTTTTATTTTTTAACAAAGTTTATTCACCGATTTGTTTCGCTCTGTATTCGTTGAGGAGTGCATTTACTGGGTGGTTGTTTCTAGTTGTTTGGATAGAACTGGACGGTGGAGCAGAAACAACTGAACCATTCTCGCTGCCAAGTCCTGGCTCGGTTTGTGACCTCTATAAAAATCATACATCACAGACATTTGACGTCGTCAGTAGGAGTACACATGTACAAGGTCAGAACATAAAATTGGACAAAAAGTTTTTTTTCCACAAAACACCAGTTTGTGACAATCAGGATTTCAAACTGGAAACAAAAGTTTATCAAAAACAAAATTCCCCCACAATGCAACGGGAAAATACGGGCATGCGGCGTGCGAGCGACACCAAGTGGCGACAGAACTAGTCGGAAAAAAACAACAATATAAGTTGGAACTTGTTACATTTCCAAAACATCTGGTAATAATTATTCCAGAGTTTCGTGCGAGGCAACCAGTGGTTCCGACCGGGGCGCCACCATGCGGTGACAGTTTTAGGCGATTCTTCATTCGCACTTTGGTATTTTCCACAATGCGCAGTGCCAGTAGTGCAAAGTTATACCAAGGATACAAATGTTTCTTATGATAAAACTTTCCATCTAGAATCAGATAGAAAGGTTGTTTGCGGCATTCGTGGCGGTCGCTCATTGGTTGGTAGCCATGTCGGAAACTGTTGAAAATTCCACAGGGATGACGTAAGCAAATAAAGGTTGGCAACCACTGGATTACGGTTTGGATCATTCTGACGACACCAACACACCACATATTGTTGCTTTTTTTCAAAGCACTTCCCGTTTTTGTTTTACAATAATTGTTTGTTACGTAACAATCGCATGCATGTAATTTACCCCGGAGCAATCCTGGAAAATCGCAGTTGAAATTTTTTCAGTTATTTTTTATCGATCTCAGCTGAAGATTAGAAATTAACCACACGATTATCTGATAATATTTACAGTAAACAAACTAACGTTCAAACAACAAGGCATTATTTGCATTGACGTATCCAGTAACAGGGTGCCTTGTCACCTCTTCAACCTCCCTTATAAAACTTCCTGGATACGCCCCTGGTTACAAAGCAGGTGTTGTTTCATCAACGGTTTACCTTCATTCTCATGTAGGATGTTGGATGGTTGGCGTAATACTGTTGGCCACCAGATGTCGGTATAACCCCATTAATATATGGCACAGTTGGTTGTTCGTACATCTGGTGCATGGCAGGCCCTCTCTGTATGACAAATATCGCCGCTGAGGTGATCGGGCATTCCTTGAGGATTTGTACCACGTTGTTATGGGGCATGTTCTGAACGGTCACCCCGTTTATCTCAAGGAGGATGTCGTCTTCCTGTCGGAGTAATACATGGCGGAGTAATACATGGCGGAGTAATACATGGCGGAGTAATACATGGGACCACATGGTGAAGGGACAAGATATGATGTTCCTACCATTAGTTCGCGACATCTGTGTCCATCCAACACCTGCTTGACCCTTTGACCTTGGGGACTATCGGATATCGTGAAACCGAATCCTTGCCCCCCCTTCTTTATAATAACCTGCATCACTAGGGGAGCAGGAAGGTTACCAAGGCTACCGGCTCTGTGACAACAACATGTGTAAGTTTGTGTCAAATCAAGCAAATCACACAAGGTCAAGTTTATCTCGACAACCAACCATGACTTTCACAAAACATCTCTATCATATGAAAAAGCGGATTCATGTGATGTCTGTGACGTAACAGGGAGACAACCACCCGTTATATGGAGGGGGGGGGGGGGTGCCAGTTGACAAACAGCACACAAAGTTTTACCTGCTAGGAAAAGAAGAGTGGTTGCCAGGCAACATTCCTCCCTGCCTGATGTTACCATGGAAACTGTCTTCGTTAGCGAGTGGGGAGGTGATATCAGGCATGGACTTGGAAGGACTCGCGAAGTCTCCTGAATATTCAACCATGAGATACAAATTATTGTAAGTGTGAGTTCAGCTGACATAATGTCCTCACCCCCACCATGATGACCTTCAAGTTGATTGTTGAGAACCCTGAGTTGACGTTCGAATTCTTCCACCGGTTTATCATCGGGATCGATCGCTTGAGTTGTTAAAAAGTTCGTTCCAGAATCCTCAGAGTCGACTAAGAGGGGATATCCCCTGGTTGAAACAGGTTGATTAAACTCTTTGTGACGAAACAATTAGCAGCAGAATCCCAACCAGACGTTTTGATTCCACAAACATACGTCATCACGTGCTAATTCAACAACATTTTACTGCTGCTTACAAACGTTATGTAAATCGTAAAGTTTTTCCAACCCTTTCATTGTAACCTTTAGGTGACCTCTAAACACGTGACATTCGTTTCTAAATTTAAAAAAACGCGCTCATTGAACTCCCACACGAGGTTATTCCCCGCTTGTTAGTCATTGGCGCAGAATCCACCACTGTATGATTTCTATGTTACCTGCAAAGTTGCAGGGTGACGATTTGAGAAATTGGAATCGCCTGGAAAAGTTTGACGACATCCGGGTGCGTCCAACCAAGCACACACGTGTCATTCACACGTACAATCACGTCACCTGTTTAAGAACAAAACATTTGAGTTTCAGGAGAAAATTTGACATCAAAGATTTTTTTTGCTTAAAAGATGCTATAAATTCCTGCTTGATTACAATCACATGTTGTCAGTAACAGAATGGTTGGGGGATTCCCCTTCATCTTACAAACACTACACATGTGCTGGGGGAATACCCAGTGATAAGAATGATATTCCTACCAGGTTGAATGTTTCCGGTTTTGGCCGCTGGGCCGTCAGAGACAACACTTTTGATTTGAAGAAATTCCTCTGGGTCGTCTCCCCCAACTATCGTGAACCCAAACCCACGAGGACTTTTCTCAATGGGTACAAGATGGGGATCCCCCTTCAGCATTGCTGGGTCTGTTGTGAAGGGGAAACTTTGGGGGTCATTGGTGGGTGAAGGATCATGGGTCGGAGTTGGGTCCCGGTCTGAATAATCGCTTGAGTCAGCATTGGAATGAAATGAGTAAAACATGCAATTGTCACATCACAGTATAAAGCTGTTCGTGGCATTCTACGTAGCAAACCTGATTCTCCGATGCTCTTTAGTTGATCTTGGCCACTAGATGGTGATGTTTCAGTGTTTTCCTCTGGGGACTTCCCCTTTGCCTCAAGAACAGGATTCCCGAACTGAGTTTTTTTCTCAATGTGGCTGCAAACAAACACACATTGTCAACTTCAAACAAACACACATTGTCAACTTCAAACAATCACACATTGTCAACTTCAAACAAACACACATTGTCAACTTCAAACAATCACACATTGTCAACTTCAAACAAACACACATTGTCAACTTCAAACAATCACACATTGTCAACTTCAAACAATCACACAATGTCAACTTCAAACAATCACACATTGTCAACTTCAAACAAACACACATTGTCAACTTCAAACAAACACACATTGTCAACTTCAAACAATCACACAATGTCAACTTCAAACAAACACACATTGTCAACTTCAAACAATCACACATTGTCAACTTCAAACAAACACACATTGTCAACTTCAAACAATCACACATTGTCAACTTCAAACAATCACACATTGTCAACTTCAAACAATCACACATTGTCAACTTCAAACAATCACACAATGTCAACTTCAAACAATCACACATTGTCAACTTCAAACAAACACACATTGTCAACTTCAAACAATCACACAATGTCAACTTCAAACAAACACACATTGTCAACTTCAAACAATCACACATTGTCAACTTCAAACAAACACACATTGTCAACTTCAAACAAACACACATTGTCAACTTCAAACAATCACACATTGTCAACTTCAAACAAACACACATTGTCAACTTCAAACAATCACACATTGTCAACTTCAAACAATCACACAATGTCAACTTCAAACAATCACACATTGTCAACTTCAAACAATCACACAATGTCAACTTCAAACAATCACACATTGTCAACTTCAAACAATCACACATTGTCAACTTCAAACAAACACACATTGTCAACTTCAAACAATCACACAATGTCAACTTCAAACAATCACACATTGTCAACTTCAAACAATCACACATTGTCAACTTCAAACAATCACACAATGTCAACTTCAAACAATCACACATTGTCAACTTCAAACAAACACACATTGTCAACTTCAAACAAACACACATTGTCAACTTCAAACAATCACACATTGTCAACTTCAAACAAACACACATTGTCAACTTCAAACAATCACACATTGTCAACTTCAAACAATCACACATTGTCAACTTCAAACAAACACACATTGTCAACTTCAAACAAACACACATTGTCAACTTCAAACAAACACACATTGTCAACTTCAAACAAACACACATTGTCAACTTCAAACAAACACACATTGTCAACTTCAAACAATCACACATTATCAACTTCCACAATTAACAGATTTTTAGGCAGGAAACTATTTAATTGTTTTAAGATTAATTAAATAATAAGCAACCTTTGTGATGTAATAATGGAATACTCACTCGACATAATAGACACCATATTGTGGGTCATCAACTTTTTCCCAACCATACGGTAATTCTAAAAACAACATAGAGTTGAAGTTTTATTGATTTGTGACAACAAGATTTCAACCAACCATTGTCGTCGCAGTCTTCCAGTTTTTTTCGTGACGCAGAATCGAGTCTTGGATCCAACCATGACGTCTTCTTTCCAACATGACTGAAACACAACAATAAACTGATTTGTCTGCTTACAAAACATGCCACTGGCGATAGAAACAACTTTTATCTGGATTTGTTCAAGATCAGGATTATCTTGACTTCACTGGGGTTTGAACTAACAACCTGTCTCCTGATACACTATAGTAAATATCTGTACAACTACTGACGGTTTTGTAAACACAAGTTTTGTTTTTGTTAAAACACGAAAATTATCTGAAGACATCCATACAAAGATATACCTATGGATTTATTAAGATTGCAAATATGTTGGAATTTATTAATTATTATGCTAACTTACACCTGCCCAAGAGTTGGTGACATCATCAAACCAGCAGTGGTGATGTCATCAAACTCACAGGTATAAATGGTAACACAGATGAAGTTTACAAGAAATTAACCTTCAAGATTACATTTTGCCAAAACATGATTTTTTTTTGACACAAATATTAGTTCAGAAAAACTACCAACAGATTCTTAATTGACCAAAGACAAGTTTTCAATAAATCTGAATGACAAATAAATGTGACAGCATTCCACTAAGACTCAATGAACTACTCCTCTGTTACGACCACTGGTAAAATTCTCAAAGGTTGTTGCGACAAATTAAATCGACACTTGTTGCGCTTCATTGAACGTAACTTGATACCGAGGAATGCGTGACATACCGACCCACTATTTACTATATCATGGGGCATTGTGACATAAGAGTACTGTATGCTACATCTTGGTGGTGGTTATTAAATTTTAATTCAGAAGAACTTTACTTTAATGAATCTATTAGGTGAGGTTGCAAAGGCATAGTTTGTTTGCGCAAAACCACCTTCAAAACTATGGAGACAACAAAAATAAAAATGTATTCACAGAAGAACTCACAAGCATTAGATTTATTCCAACTATAAATTAACTTCAACTAAAACAAGAATTTTGTTGATTGTTAGAATTTTGTTAAGGCTTTATTTTAGTTCACAAATTGTCAAAATTTTTCCTGGAGGAAATTTGGAAGTGGAATTCAATAATGGCAATCTCAGGGGAGGGTCAGTTTGAAAACCAACACCAAAATAATCAATACAAAGCTAATTTCAAACTCTGCACAACCATAATTTCAAACCCTGCACATTGGGTTTAGTTAATCTGGTCATGGTTCAACGATCAACCAACAATAATCTGTTTGATATGAAAAACGGGGTTCTCCCTAATAGGAAGGGGTAATTACGGAGGATATTGGCTGGTATTACTACAGGGTATTTCCCAACATAATCAGAAAATAAATTATGCAGCAATGAACCAAATAACTTGCCAGTTGTGAAGTTCTTAAACATTGCTTGTTCATATTTGAGTGAACTGCAATAACTTACTCAATTCCAGTTCATATTTCAGTAAACTGTAATAATTTACTTAATTCTTGTTCGTATTTGAGTATATTGTAATAACTTACTCAATTCTTGTTCGTATTTGAGTATACTGTAATAACTTACTCAATTCTTGTTCGTATTTGAGTATACGGTAATAACTTACTCAATTCTAGTTCATATTTGAGTATACTGTAATAACTTACTCAATTCTTGTTCATATTTGAGTAAACTGTAATAACTTACTCTATTCTTGTTCATATTTGAGTAAACTGTAATAACTTAATTAATTCTTGTTCGTATTTGAGTAAATTGTAATAACTTACTCAATTCTGGTTCTTATTTGAGTAAACTGTAATAACTTACTCAATGAAGTAGAAATCGCCCGTTTCAGTTTGAGCGATCTCCCATCCGTCAGGTAGAGGTCCGAGAAGCTTTTCAGAAGACAACAGCGACATTTTCATATCGTTATCCTTTGTACCCCCACCTGTACACAGCAATGTTAAATTACATACTTCCACAGTGACAACAAATCAACCCAGTGGTCGAGTCGGTCTTTCTGGGCGAACTCAGTTTTAAGTAAAACAATTATGATGAAATAAGTCACAGCAAAGTTACTGAGAAAGTGGAAAATAATTTGATAAATCCATGCTGCAAAGATTAGGACTTCGAACACAATGGATAAATTGACTTGTCATCCATAAATTGCATTGTCAACAATAAATTGCCTTGTCAACAATCATACATTTATACTGCTATTTTTGTTGCCAGGCATACTAATTAATCAGAATTGCTCTTCTGGCACTTAGTTTCTAAAGTGTTTATTGGAAACCAACGTTTCGTCTGCCATCCGGCGAGACTTCTTCAGGGTTATGTCAACAGTAAAGCATCACGCACATAAAACACTAAAAACGTAGGAAAAATGCAGGAAAAACACAAGGAAAAAGGAATAGATAACACTGGCACCGCTTGCATCGTCACGTGAACCAGGTGTGTAGCGGGGCGTAACATTTACAACAAGTTATTGTATACAGCTGGAAAATATACGCATTGCTCCTTATCGTGTATGCAATTGTCGTTTTTATGGATGTGGAGCGTCTCCAGGAACAGACGTTTTGTATGATCGTCCTCCATCTCTAGGATTTGCACGTCATCAAAGTTGACTCGGTGGCCGAGTGTGGCAGCGTGTTTTGCCAGTGCTGTCCTCTGGCTGTTCTTCGCTGCAACGTCGCGGCGATGCTCTTTTAACCGAGTCTGTAACCTTCTCCCTGTCTCGCCGATGTACGCTCCACCGCAGTCCTTGCACATCGGCGAGACAGGGAGAAGGTTACAGACTCGGTTAAAAGAGCATCGCCGCGACGTTGCAGCGAAGAACAGCCAGAGGACAGCACTGACAAAACACGCTGCCACACTCGGCCACCGAGTTAACTTTGATGACGTGCAAATCCTAAAGATGGAGGACGATCATACAAAACGTCTGTTCCTGGAGACGCTCCACATCCACAAAAACGACCATTGCATAAACGATAAGGAGCAATGCGTATATTTTCCAGCTGTATACAACAACTTGTTGTAAATGTTACGCCTCGCTACACACCTGGTTCACGTGACGATGCAAGCGGTGCCAGTGTTATCTATTCCTTTTTCCTTGTGTTTTTCCTGCGTTTTTCCTACGTTTTTAGTGTTTTATGTGCGTGATGCTTTACTGTTGACATAACCCTGAAGAAGTCTCGCCGGATGGCAGACGAAACGTTGGTTTCCAATAAACACTTTAGAAACTAAGTGCCAGAAGAGCAATTCTGATTAATCATACATTTAGTTAAAAACTGTACACTTATTCAATGAAACCATCATGTTCAACATAAACATCATATTGACTGAAAACATGGAATAAATGATCGGTAAATATATCTTGGTTAATTGTGAGGTTCTGAACAGCGACACAGGAGAAATGTTACACAATTTTCCTGCAGCAATTATCAACACGGCATAATTGTGGTCGCATTGCGATAAAAACTTTAGACAAACCAGGGATTTGTGGTTCAGGACTTGATGCATCAGAAGTTGATTTTGTCGTCACTGATAGTCCTTTCTTCGACTCTTTCGGGGGAAATATTCGACGAGTCGGAGCTGTAAGAACAACATAAGGTTAAAAGCATGCAGTTAATTTCTTGTTCCCGTGTAGAGCAAAAGTAAAAGGTACAAAAAAATGTTCAAACTTTTCATTCAAATATTTGTTCGTGGTCAACAAACTGACCGTTCACTCCACGCCAAACCACAAAAGATCATCATATTTACACAGCTACCTTACAGGAAGCAAATTTTGGAATAACGCAAACTTTTTTATAATTTTATCTTTTAGAAAAGTTATTTTGTTACTTACACAAAAAAGCAAAAAAAATAATAATTAAAAAAAACGAATCAAAAAGTTTAAAATCCTGAATGGGTTAACATTGAAATAATTGAAACAAGGTCGTCTAGAAAAGTTCTTTAAATTTTTTATACAAAATCGGTGCATTATGTTTGATACAATCCATGTAAGTTTATAACAGATTCAAATACAGGAATTTAACTCATGATTTAATAAATCTTCAAAAGAAACAGTAAACCCATGTAACTGCTAAGAAATTTGTCAGATTTTTTATAAGTTTTGATTGTGACTACAATCATCCCCGATGTTATCACATTACATCTGTTTTTACTCCTTTTAACCTTTGCTTTTTATCGCATGACCCAAGGGAACCCTCTGTTCTGCTTCTTATCTAAACTATTGCATTCCTTTTTTTGTCTTCTTGCCTGCATTTCACATTGGGAATGATTGTAGTTAAAATCAAAAAATCTGAAAACTGAATTTCTTAGCAGTTACATTTACTGTTTGTTTTAAAGAACCAAATAATCAAGATGATTGACAATGTTGTGTCCATGTTAATGTTCAGATAGACTCTTTGTTTTAAATAATGACAACTCAGCTGAAGACTTACAACCGTTGGATGAGGGAAGTTCAATGTTCGATCGATTCCTTTTACGTTTTCCATCGGACGAAGGATGCATCCCTGGTAAGTCACTCGCCGAGTTTGATCGGCGGACGGATGGGGGGGAGAGAGGTACTGGGGGAGGTTTTGGAGTCCCGTAATAATTCCCTAAACAAGTTGTGAATTACAATCACATTTTCTAGATCAAGCAAACCAAATAAAAAAAAACATGAGTGGAGTTGTCAGTGCTTGGTCAGATAAAATTGCGTAACTTTTGACCTAACTAGTGATTCAGAAAAGTTGTTTGCATTCAGTTATTCCTGACGGATATTGTAATTTTCAGTCTCTACTTAAGAACTGACACACTTTATTAAACTCTGTATGGTAAGCAGGGATATTATGGTTTGAAGCCTGGTTAAGTTTTATTGACTTTCAAGCTTATTTAACTTGATACATAATCTCCAACACACTGTCCACCTAACTATACAAAATACAGGACTGAAATACAATATTATCCACAGACCACAAACATTAGGTCCAGAATACATATTGGACACAAAGCATTTCCAAAAATTCACGAAAACTCATCAATATTTAATTTTCCTATAAATTATTTCAATGTTTTGTTAAACTGCAACGTTTCCAGCCAAGCAGACAGTTGGTGGAAAACAATTAAATCTTAAGCAGCATTGACACAAATTCGTATTTGTTTTTGTTTCATGTTGATAATGATACAATAAAAGTTTACCCAAGAAACTAGTAACTGGGCAAGGAATCTTATGAGGTGTTGACAATTATGTTGTTCGTCAAATATAGCAATATGTTTCCATGGCAACTGAACTTTTCACACAAACCATTTCCTCACCTTCGTACATCCCACTTTCGAGCAAAGCACCAGATTTTTCCAGTTCTCGAAATTCGTCGATACTCAAGAAGTTGTAATCCTTTCCGTCGACTTCACCATCACGTAAAGGTCTTGTAGTGCCTGGAAAAAAACTTACTTTAAAACAAGATAAATTCCACAGGATTTGTGATTATAAGGACAAGCTGTGCCTGCACTTCCCCCAACATTACATAAAATTTTAACCACCACAAGATTTATGTAAGTTCAAGTATAGAGAATATGTTTAATTTTTGAGAATGAAATAAAAACTGTTGCATTGCAATCTTTATTGCCTCAAAAACAAGGCAAGAAAATTTTAATGTGATTAATATTTATTTTCTTGATGCAGAAATATCAAAGTAACAAATTAATCGAATCTTCACTTTTCGTGCAATGTTTAAGGTTGGATTGTATTAATATTTTATAACAATAATTCTATAAATGGTTAACAAATGTGATACATCATAATTAACATTAAACTCTTACATGGCAAAGTTCGGAGATACAAGTTGTCCCTTATTGCAACTTGAAGCTGATGGTCAACTGTCCCTTTGTTGAATCTCTGACTCAGAAAAAGTTTCAAGTCTTTCGTCAAGGTTTGACCTGAAGTTTAAAACAGTTAACACTTCATCAAATATACATTGGCTGCAATACCTACAGAACAGCCCAAGTCAACACGTAGTCAAAATAATTGCAACATATTATCGCATTTAGTTAAAAAGTTAAATAAATTAGCTGCAATCGATTCGTTCTGGCTTGGCTGCAATACTTATTTGTTCATTGAAAACAGGGTAGCCAAACTTTTCCTTTTTTGTAAGAGTTTTGCATGTTTTTACCACAAGCGTCTTAGGAAAATACAAATTAATATGTAATATATCTACTAAACATCCTTTTTGGGTGTTTTTCCATCTTAAATGCTTATTTTAATCAAAGGCGAATTGTTAGTTGGGCAACATGATGGTCGTTTTACAAGTATGGACAACAGACCCTGTACACCTCCAAAGATCTTCGGTATATTTTGATTTTATACACATAACAAAGCAGCTTGCTGATAATTTAGTTCAGACGAGTGGTAACCATGACAACGTGACTATTTCATGTAAAGAACCCACTGGCGTAGAGTATGGGGGTGCAGGGGTGTTTGTTTGTAGCAAAATCCATGTTTCGTCCAAAAAAGATGCTAACATGGACCACGCTACAACTTGTATATTATGGTGTGCAAACAACTTTCTGACAAAAGTATTTTTTATTCGCCGCACTACCCACTGATGTGCAAAACTCTATACCTATGAAAGAACCTGTTGATGTTTGTAACAGATATTGGATTTCAATAATTGGAATATCCTATCTAAAAATAAAACAAAACTTTTGCAAACTTGTCATTAAGCTACTTTGTACAAAAGTTGAAATGAAAACACCAACTCACGATACATGTTATTACCTTCTTTGACGGTTTTGAATCTCACTGGGTCTCTGGCTTGTTTAATCATGTTGTTCAAATCATAAAGCGTTAATCCAACCACTGATTTGTCGTTTACTTCCAGGAGAATTTCACTTTCCAAGATTTTACCACTGCAAAAAGAAGTCAGGGTTTTCTTTAAAATAAAAATCGAGCTTTCACAGATTGGAAAGTTTATTACTTGCGCAGAGGTTTTTTACCAGAGGGATGTTAGTTGACAAAAAAAAATCGCCAGTTAACAAAACTTTGAATGCGGGTTACTCGGCCGCCCTACGAGGTAGCAGCTTGATTTTTTTTACACGTAGGCTAAACTTTCTAAAGATATCAAATATATAATAAACAAACATATTTTATAATCAGCTGAATAAAGCCTTTTTAAATCAATCTGTTAGACAGCTCTTTGAAAGATGTTTTTATTTTTATCAGAAAAATATATTTCGCCCTGAAAGGGCATCATCAGTTTTTGCAAAGTGTACAAAACATCGTAAAACAACTGTCTGCCAAATAAAGGAAAGTACCTGAAAAAATATTAAAAAATTAAAGAATGCAAATTAAATTTTTAATTTTTTAATATTGCTTTCCTTTATTTGGCAGACAGTTGTTTTACGATGTTTTGTACACTTTGCAAAAACTGATGATGCCCTTGTCAGGGCAAAATATATTTTTCTGATAAAAATAAAAACATCTTTTAAAGAGCTGTCTAACAGATTGATTTAAAAAGGCTTTACTCAGCTACTATAATACGTTATCAATCGACAGCCTTTCGCCTTCATTCTATTAAATAAAATAAAATTTGGCCTTCTAACAAAACGCTAACATTGTCAAATTTGCAAAACAAAAACCATACCACCCTTATTTTTCCATGTTTTGCGCACATCACGAATACATTTAAGCCATAACACCATGCTGCTGAAATCCTTTTGAACTAACAACCTTACACACTCCTGCTATCGAATAAAACCAAATTTGGCCTTCTAACAAAACAAGAACCTTCTTTGTATGATTTTTGTTTTGCAAATTTGAAAATGTTTTTGTTAGAAGGCCAAATTAGGTTTTATTCGATAGCAGGAGTGTGTAAGGTTGTTGGTTCAAAAGGATTTCAGCGGCATAGTAACCCGCGTTCAAAGTTCTGTTAACTGGCGATTTTTTTTGTCAACTAACATCCCTCAAGTGTTTCTTTCAGTGATCATTGATTGCCCAGACAATGTGCTCAGGGATATTTTCCTTGGTTGGAGTGTAAATCTAACTTACCTGTGGTAAATAACTTTGTCCTGCTTAACTTGACCAAAATAAGGGAACTTCACTTCTTCCGCGCCCCCTTTAATCACCAAATTAAGTTGCCCAGTTTTACTCCTACTAACCACACTTTCGTGAACACGATCCGACCAATGCTTGTGTTTTTTTCCTCCAGACATTTTGAAATCTTTCACACAAACTTTCCAGGGAAACAATAATCACATTTTACGTTTTATACAAAATTGTTTCAATAACCTAAAATAGTTTTTTGATGGTAATTATTATAGAAAACTTTGAGAAAACAATTCAAAAACTTTCAAACAAGATTATTAACAGCATAAGAGTAATAATTCTTAAAATAAGATAAACACCCGCAAAGCAAAGTCTTTAAAAAGGCTCATTTTTAAATCAAAAACACTTCAAAAAGACAAGCAACAAATTCAAACTAATCCAGACCACCCTGGTTAGGAGCGGATACCATTTTAAATTGATGTTGTTTCTATGAAATTAAACTGGCACAAAAAGTTGAAATGTGACGCTTTGTCTACTGTAAAACTTTAATAATTACTAAAGTACAGTGTATTTTTGACAATATTTCCCCTCCAAAGATGTCTAAAAAATCAAATGTAGGGCACTTAAAACAAGGCAATTAACCAATGCGCTATGGTAGCAAGACAGAATTTTTGTGTTAAAATCTGTTGTAGCGTATTGCTTAAAGAATTAATCGTCTGGTAATTAACCTAATATTCGTTAGTTGCAATAACGCCCGAGACTCATTAAAAAGAGCACCAGCGATATCCGACCAAAGGGGCGCCCATGGCCCAAAACGCCGTCACCTGTTTCAAAATTAGTCAAAGTTTTTTACACGTCCGGAATTGTGCTTTGACAGATGGTACCCGCCTTCTCTCGTAATGGTTTTCTATGATTTTCCTGTGTTTCCAAAAAAAAACTGTGTCCGCATTGATTGCGTGCTGCTGTAACCTTAAAACACACACCGCGGTGCCTCAAATGTGATTAATATTTCCAACACTTCAAAAAACTAACCCCAAAAAGTTAATCCCAAAATCACTGGTGGTACTGGTGGTTTAACCATTAGTAGGCTTCGCAGGAGAATTCTGAGGTTTAGCAGGTCCGCATGCTGCTGTGTACGAAGCTATGCCATTTATTGTCACAAATGAAACGTGTTTGTAGCGGGATATAACTATGTTGACATATCCGTGTCTACACAGTTGTTACTTTGAACGTTGTAACAATAAGTCAATGCATTTTATCAATGGTAGAACTCGGTTAATGTAAAACTTCTCCTAATTCGTACGAAACTGGAGGTACAAATTATTCGTAATCTTTTATTCGAGTGTAGAGTTCGGCTTTCCATGATTCGATCACCAATGAACGTTCCATGAAGGCGCCCCGGTTTAGACTTAACTGCCTTCAGTATTAGAAAGGTTTGATGGAATTTTTCTGTAATGAACGAAGACAGGCACTTGAGTACAATTTCTACACGAACAAATTCGTGTCAGTACATGACGTAAACAGTCGTAACAAACTCTCACCGACTATTGGGGAACCGGCACAAGTTTCAAAAAAGGACCACCTACACACCTAACACGTATATCCAGTTTGTGAAGTGCAATATATAACACAGTTTACATGCGCTACCAAAGTATGGCGCAATCAAGTATTTAATCAAGCCAAAGCTATAAATACAACTTACCAATGCACTGACACAAATCAATTCTTTCCCGCAGAAACTGTGTTGCTCGCAGTATTCGTAACTTATTGTGAAAAGAAATGCAACACGTTCTGTTAGCGCATGTACAATATTGACCATTGTTACGTCTCATTAATTATTGGGAACAATCAAGTTAATTTAAGTGCAGATAAAATGCTTAATCCGTGCTATAACATTTAACAACCAATATTTTATTTAGCCAAGTTCAATTGAGGGAGTTTTTATCGATTTCACACAACGGTAAAACGTAAACGACTTCGTACAATTCATGACTTTAAACCAGGTGAATTTGTGGTTTCAATCAAATCTGGATTAACAAGAATCTACCATGTTTGTTAATTATTACAAACATTTTAGTAGTTTTTAGTGCATTTTCTTGCTAACATATATTGATGAGTCATATTATCGTTACAGCTGAGTCATTTTCTTACGCAACTTGGGTGCAAACAACCACCGTCATTTCGGCGAAATGGAATTGGTTAAGACCGAAATTATTTCACGCATGAGTAAAAAAATCCATGGCCCGGAACATTATTAAATTGGCACTTGTATGCAGCGTAGTGATGTTCCCAGTTCCAAATTATCCGGTCCGGCCGGATCCGGATAGTTATTCATCAAATCCGGCCGGATAATTTGGATCCGGCAGTTTGTTAACACCGATTCGTGTATTATGGCAAAAATGTTTGATTGCCAAACAGAATGCTATGTTAAGGTTAGCCTGTCATGAGTGGAACAAATAAACGTGGGTATTTATTAATATGGTATAACACGTCACGAAAAACCTTAATAACAAACAACAGAAAAATCGTAAGTCGGCGAGTATCACAGACTGGGTCCTAAAAACGAGTAATTTGCGAAATGTTTGTCCGCTTTTAGGACAAAAATGCTTTCCCAACTATCCGGTAAAATTATGTGTATTATTCGGCCGGGTCCGGGTATTGAAAATTGGTCAATATCCGGCCGGGTCCGGGTACCCGGATCCGGCGCAACACATCACTAATGCAGCGCCATAAATACGCAAATGCTGGGATTCACAGAACTTGACCGCAGTCAAACCCATTACGTTGCGATAAACTTTTTAGGTTTTCAAAAATTGCAATTTTAAAGTATAGATATTGTTTTGTAAATTTCGGACACCTTGCTGATTGAAATGTTTCTTATTACAACTCATTTTTGGTTTTTGTCATGAGTTAATGCTTAATTTGTGTGAACACAATTGTTTGAAGCCGTGTTCACTCATGCGTGAAATAATTTCGGTCTTAACCAGTTTCCATTTCGACGAAACGACGGTGGTGAATGACAGTGGTGTTGCAAACAACTGGGATAAATTGGAAGTTTCTTTAGATTTTTAAATTGATAGTTAGTAGTTTTGTGGCCAATGTGTTAAATTGTGTTAGGATAATGTCTAAACTTATCTTTGTTGCTGAAATTAAAATGTTTTCCATCGCCTGAATGCGATCTGTTTACAATGCGGGAGAAACTTGCAGCATGCAGTTAATATAGCTTGTATTTGCTTGTGCCCGTTCTGTTAATCAAATCATGTTTATTTTGCGCAAAACACAACTACGCAAAGAACAATATGCAAGGAAATGAAATGGCATGGGCACCGACAAAAACCATAAAGGTTATCGAGTCAGGTGCCCTAAAGGTTATCTATTAAGTTGTAAAAATCTTCCAAAATAAATATTTTGCGAATGTGCAACGTATTAGGTATTATCGACAATGCAACTGATGTTTACATGCACTCAAAAATTTTATATACTTTTTTTGAACATATTTTAGCAGATTGTAAAACAAACAACCTTCAAAATGTTGCCAGTTGCTATGGCATTCTTGCGAACATATGCACCAATCGTTTTACTGCCTGTAACGATTACAGCGGGTTATGTTGGATACAAATGTGAATGGTGGCTGAAGAAAGGTGTTGACCAAGCCAATGACCAAGACAGTGTTTTAATAAAGCGTGAAGAAAGAAGGTTAAGACAATTAACTGAAGACCATGACAATGATTCTGTTGATGTCACAATTAAAAGAAAAACTATATTTACAAACAATTGAAATTTGTTATTGTGTTTATGCATACCTTTGAAATTTGAATTAAATAGTTTTTTGTTTTTATGTTCTTATGTTGAGTTTAAACATTATAGTCTTTAGTGAAAACAGATCCTGCCTCATGTAAAATATCTTGTTGTGGATTGATGTCACATTTTACAATCTACAAATTTATGATGATATATTTTAATAGTCTGTTTTTTTGTTGTTACGTTTTAATGTGCCAGAAGAACAGACTAATAAAATATAATATGCCTGACAACAACATTATATTTAGCCTATGGTGAAATGGTAATAAAACCGTTCATGTGCGTTAGAACAAACGTTTTTAGATAAATAAATTGTATTTATTGAACCGCCAAGCTATCTGTGTAACTGTTTACAAATTATACAAATGCCAAAGTTTTTTTTAATGAAATCAAATGCTAACTAAAATATTTTTTATTATTTCTTATTTCTGCTAATTTACCCAAACATATGATGGGGGCTAGTGTTATGCAAATTACATCAGGGTAAGGTTTCAACAGAAGGTGAAACAATATTTTGGTCAAAGAACGATAACTGATGATTAGGAAACCACATGTGGCTCTTTTGCCCTTTGTTACGGCTTTCCAGCTGGTCCATTTAGAAACTTTTATAGTTAAAAATAAGAAAAATGTGTTTTGAAAGTTGAAGAGTCAACTAACCAAGGTTTTCAGTTCTAAAAAAGAATGTGACTTTTTTTCTCCAATGTTTCCAACATCTATTTTTGTCTAAAAAGCGTGCCCCGAGTGAGGATCGAACTCACGACCTTGAGATTATGAGACTCACGCGCTGCCTACTGCGCCATCGAGGCTACAACGATTTGATGTTTGTTTGACGTATATATTGCAATGTAAAAGACATTATGTTTAGTTTTTTTGAATACGGTTGTTGGATTTCTAAACAGTTTAACATTTTTGGATTCTTGGAATTTAAATGGTCTTCGCTGACTGGTTGTTAACAAACGTATGAGCATTGACAATATATGAGTCTCGTAAAAAACTGATCCATTCATTTTTAGGTATATAAAATAAAAGCCTCATCTTTTAAGTATTTACTAGGGATGCACCGAAAGTTTGGTTTGCCGAATTTATTCGGCCGAAACTAAGGTTTTCGCAATTATTCGGTTTCGGCCGAATATTTCAGCAAAATTCGGCAGAAACCGAAACTTTTTTATTGCATCTAAACGCTGATACGCAAAGTTTAAAAAAGGTTAAAATCATTGTTTAAACTGTACGAATGTGTTCGTTTCATTTGTTGACTTTCACAGAAATGATAAAAATCAACTTTAGGCAGTTGGTACAGAAGACGAGGTTATATTCTTCAAGCGCCAAAAAAGGCTGTATGATAGGATATAAGATCTAATCCAGTAGCCTATATGTTTTGTTTCAATTTATTGCGTTTAAAGAGATGGATACCAAAATTAGTTTCGGTTTATTCGGCCGAATATAAAAATAGCTGTTTCGGTGCATCACTAGTATTTACTCGATTGTTATAGTCGTCCTCAAGCCGCATGAAAATGTTAAAAGCAAAGAAGTGCCCTACAATCACAATTGTTTGAGAAATCTGTAGTAATTTCAAAGTGAAACGATAGTTTATTAAGACAGTGCTTCCCAACCAGTGGGTCGCGACCCATTAGTGGGTCGCGAAGCATTTCTAAATGTTACATTTTTCCATTAGATCACGAAATTATTGCATTATAATTGTTTTTTATTCGTTTGGTCATATCTCATTGTGGGTCGCACAATAAAACTTGCATTAAAAGTGGGTCGCGAACTGAAGTTAAGCCGCTGTTTGCCATCGAGTAAATATGGTTTACACAATTCGGCTTGACATAATTCGAAAAATTTGATTATTTTGTTTAAGCTTTCCTAATCGTTTTCTACTCTTTTACATTTATATCCCGTCTCTCTGGCGCTCTCGCGAGTTATCTCCATTGCGTTTTTATAGCATACGTCTTTTTCTACGTGCGCTATTCTTTGTAACTTCTTTGTCGCACAATCACAGTAATTATCTTTTCTAAGATTGCCCTGCTTTCTGACTTCTTCCACAAATACAATCAGATAACAGTCTTTTGGATTTCAACCTTGTTGTCTTATCAGGATCATCGGTTGGACTGCGAAAGTCTGTCACAGTTGGCCACTGCTGGTCACAAAAAAACACAAACAGACCTGAAAGTTGAATTTACAGGAGAAAAATAAACAATTGTGTTTTTGTACCGGGTGAGATTTCTTAAATAAGTGAGTAAATTTATTAACTTTATTTTATTCGGGCGTCACAACCATGCGGCCACGAACTCGGAAAACAACACAGGTCGCAAGCGAAAAGGATTTGGGGACAAAGGGTTGCGAAATTTATTTATTGTTTTATTTATTAGGGCATTTAAAAGATGCCCGGTGCGTAACAAAAAATGTGTCAAAAAACATAGGAAACTAGCGCTAATAAAGGATAGGTCTCTTACAATATTTACAGTAGATAACTCAAGAAAAACCAACAAAGGAATGTCAAAAACAGAGGAAGCTAGCGCAAAAAAAGGAGGTAACACATGTAAAATTTATATAACCCAAGAAGCTAGCGCAAAAACAGATGGAGCAAAGCACAAACATAACTAGATAATTTAGAAGAGAACGCATATTAAAGAGGGAGAATTACGCAGGATTTCTTAAATTATGTGAAGTGAGAGCATACCAAAGGGGGAGAATTACACTACATAATATTTTAAAGGATAAAATTTCTGTGGGGTCTTTTTATTTGTTATTTTTTAAAAATTTTACGGTCTGAGACAAGGCTGCCTCAAGGATGGGGTCTAGTCTGTTCCGTATTAAACGAAGTTTCAAGTAAAGCGATTGGGAGAAGGATCGTGTCAATTTATTGGGGAGGTCTGTTGCGGGGATGAGGAAATTTATTAATAAGCTTTAATTGTCTGTAAGGCAGTTTCCCAATCGGTGGTACGCGTACTTGTGGTTTGTCTGTTGACTCAAGTTTGTCTGTTGACTCAAGTTTGTCTGTTGACCAGAATAAAGTTGATGATAACCTAGAAGCTAAAATCATTCCGACCTACAAAATTCTCGTCTTCTCAATAAATTTAAGCAAATAAATTTACTTTGTTTGGCCGATATTATTGCGGTGTGAATTTAATTCTTGGTTGAAGAAATTAAAACCGATCAAGTTGTTTTCAAGAAGTGTGAAAATACAGCATTTAACCCCTGCAAGATATACCAGCAAACCATGCAGCTTAATTATTATAGGCTATATCATTTGAGTTGCTTTGAAAACTGGGTTTTATCGTAATAAGCGCCATACCATTCACAATTTCATGTAATTTCCGAAAAAAATCTTCCATGGAACATAATTTTCTCGTATGGAACCTGAAAGACGCGTTAAAATCATTGCCAATAAAAACTAAAATGTCCTTCGAACCGGATTCGAACCAGTGACCTATGGATTTCTGAGGCGTTTTCACCACTACAGTCCACCGCTCTACCAACTGAGCTATCGAAGGATGCTACAAAACGCCAACAAAACGGTCTCATAAAGCGGTTGCCTGTTGTTTTGGTTTGAGTTGAAATTGTCTTTTTCCTTTTTCGCTTGTCGTTTCGGACAAGTGATTAGATAACTAATCAGAAGTTTAGCAAAAACATTCATTCAGGCATCCATGCGTTGGACCAGCTGTAAAATATTGCTGTAGTCTCTAAATATGCTAACTTAACAGTGCAGAGTAAATATTAGCTCAGAATGCGCAGTCAGCACAGTTACTTGAAGCAGCAGTTTTGAGTGATGCTTTCCAGGCTGTTTCATCAAGATTGTACAAAAACTTTTGCAAAAGTACAACAAGTCGTCAAGGTAATATAGGTTTTAATAGTGTTTGTTACCAAACTTGTAGTATGTTTGTGATCTTACTTATATTAAAATTGCCCAATCTTGCCCAGTACCAAACTAGAACTTCTCAAGGTCAAACAGGTTTCAATGTCAGCACCCTTTAACTTGAGGTATTGGAAACTCAGGGATAAACTGATCAAATAACTTGGTCACTCAGTGTTTTACCTAGTTTTGCATTCAAGGTTTTAGTGGTGATTGATTTACATAACGTTGCTAGATCAGATATGTGAGGTTTGGTGACGTTGGCGGTTTTAACTTTTTGTGATGACGTAAACGCATTTACACTATCCGCTCGGTGTATAGCAGTTCCTTGCAATACCGATGCTGTTAGTCAAATATTTAAGGAACTACGCAAAACAAACAAGATTTTGACCAAAAAAACTAATGTTGAGTAACCATATTTGTGATAACGCGTTTTTGTATGGCTACTTTTGACCAACCGCGTAATTATTCAAAGATTAAGGAGTCTGGTCCATAGAACTGCAGAAAAAAATGACATGTTTAAATTAAGCAGAACTTTCGGCCTTAACTTTGCCATCGTCATTGCAATAAAAAGCCAAAACGTCTCAAATAATTTTGGCGTCATCAGAATTATAACCAAACCCTTCAGAGTTTCTAATATTTTTGTTGCGCAGGTTGTAAGAATGGCGAGCTCTGTTGAAACCAAACAATCAGAGGAGGACAAGTTTTTAAAAGGTTTCCAATTTACAAACCCCTCGTTTGCGTTGAACAGATGAATTTTAAAAATATGAAATTTAATTGTCCTTGAATCCATTAGAAGCAATATTATAAACGTTCCAGATGTATTCGACATGTGTATGACACGTGTGGTGAAACCTTCAAGAGACAGAAACAATCCAGTCCTGACGTTCTTTACACCACAAGAACTAACTGAACAGCTGGACCTCGAGCTCCGCCCAGCGGGCGTATCGAACGAAAAACTTTTGGAATTGTGCCAGAAAGTTTTCGATACGAGCGTTTTAACTGGTTAGTATATGTATTAGATAGAGGCAGTGGATAATTGCCTGCGGTTAATCTGGCTACCTTGGGTGTTTCCCCATATATTTCCACACTTACATGTTTATTATAGCTTTGTTTAACGATGGGACCAGGAATTAGCTGAGCAACAAAGGGTTTAAACTTTCTTCATTGCATGCATTTCACGCTGAATGAATTTACTGTCATGTGATGTACGTCACGCACAAACCTGTTTGTTTGTCAAGAATGTATGACGTCACGAACTTATCTAAAACGAATAAAATAGTTTTGTTAATTTGGAAAATTACTTTTAGGACATCCTCGATTCTTCAACCAACTATATGGAGGACTTGACACTGTTGGTTTAGCTGGAAACTTTATAACAGATGCTCTTAATACGAATGGGTGAGGGATACTGACTGTAGCGAGCGAGGGGCCATGACCCAAGTATTTGATCAAATATCTGAGCCACCAAGATCAGGAAAAGTATTGTCTGCTGTTACCGCTGTCTAAGGTTACCTATTGGGGTAGGGCCTTTTGCAGATGACTGTCAATAATGTAAAGCAACCAGTAAAACCTAACCTGCTGACGCATAAAGCTGTTTGTTCCACCATTATGACGTCACAAATTTACGTGGATTTTGCAAAATTGGAGATGCCGGGGATTGAACCCGGGGCCTCACACATGCGAAGCGTGCGCTCTACCACTGAGCTACATCCCCGTACAATTTTACCACCGATTAATTAGATCAAATAATGATGCTTTGATCGTGTAAGAGGTACTCCACTGTCACATAATCAGACTCAAAACACTCCATGTTGTTGAGAATTTAAATCCTAGAGGCACAGACACAGTAGTTGGTTTTTCGGTGGTAGTCAAGTAATTTTTTTTGGAGAACAAACAAAAACACAACTGAATTCACCACGAAAAATCATCACATGAAAATATTTTGATAAAAGCTGGTTTTAATGCAGACATACGTATGAAACCGCGCCATCCTTGATTGTGATAGAGAAACAGGTGATCGACCACATGAAGGGGTTCGTTGGCTACAATGACGGCGAAGGCACTTTCAACCCAGGTTAGACTTGCTCTCATTCCCAGTTATTAATGACCTTGTGATGTCATTTAGTCACGTGAGTGTAAAGTAGCGGATATTTTGCCTTCCTCCTTGCGTTCTCTCATTTTGTGCTACGTGTCCTAGAATTTGCGTAATTACACAGGACACGGTCCTGTAATAAAGACCACATCGCTTTAATAGTGACCCCGACGTGAACATGCACAGCCCGTACCGAGCATCTCCCTCTTACGTATAATCAATTGCTTCCCAGCCAACTATCAGGTGCTAAGTGTAGCGCGGGCAACTTCTGCAGTCGGCGGGCCTGATATGGGTAAATGAAGTACTTGGCGGGCCGGATTCTTGAATCGATACAGTAATCGCGTATTTATCCACCTATATTATGTAAGACAGGAAACAGTCTGCGGGCCGCTCAAAATCCCGTCGCGGGTCTGATCCGGCCCGCGTGCCGTATGTTGCCCGCCCCTGTGCTAAAGTGTAGCGGGAAAATACAAGGTCACCTTGTGTCGTATATATACAGGCGGCTCATACTCGAACATGCTCGCAATGAACGTTGCTCGCATCCGACGTTTCCCGGACAGCAAGGAATCTGGGATTTCTTCTCTACCCCCCCTCGTCAACTTCTGTTCCGAACAATCTCATTATTCAGCGAAAAAAAATTCGGCTTTGCTCGGGTTCGGTGAAGGTAACTGTGAGTCAGTCAAGTGTGACGAGCGTGGGAAAATGATCCCGGAAGAGCTGGAGAGAGCAATTGTTGACGCAACAAAGCAGGTTTGTGCGAAACTCTCCAAACGCTGTTTGAAAACCTGCTATTTCAACCAATTCTTGCCATAACCGACTCGCGAAAATCATATAACAATATTTGCCGAACGTGTGAATTGGTGCGGAACCATCTACGTCACGAACAGTAAAACAAATATTTAATTTTTTTTTTAGGGAAAAGTCCCTTTCTTCGTAACAGCGACTGCGGGGACGACCGTTTTGGGAGCTTTTGATGATTTTGGGAAAATATCAGAGATCTGCCGACGTCACAATATATGGTTGCATATTGATGTAAGTTGGTGACGTCACTGTATATGGTTGCATATTTATGTAAGTTAGTGACGTCACAATATATGGTTGCATATTGATGTAAGTTAGTGATGTCGCAATATATGGTTGCATACTGATGTAAGTTGGTGACGTCACAATATATGATTGTACATTGATGTAAGTTAGTGATGTCGCAATATATGGTTGCATATTAATGTAAGTTGGTGACGTCACAATATATGGTTGCATATTAATGTAAGTTGGTGACGTCACAATATATGATTGTACATTGATGTAAGTTAGTGATGTCGCAATATATGGTTGCATATTAATGTAAGTTGGTGACGTCACAATATATGATTGTACATTGATGTAAGTTAGTGATGTCGCAATATATGGTTGCATATTAATGTAAGTTGGTGACGTCACAATATATGATTGTACATTGATGTAAGTTAGTGATGTCGCAATATATGGTTGCATATTAATGTAAGTTGGTGACGTCACAATATATGATTGTACATTGATTTACGTTGGTGACGTCACAATATATGGTTGCATACTGATGTACGTTGGTGACGTCACAATATCGTTAAACCCGATTTTAATTGTAGTTAAATTACAACATTTTTAATCCAGGGAGCTTGGGGTGGAAGTGTTTTACTTTCAGAAAAACACAAACATCTCTGTAAGAATGCAGACAAGTAGGTTTACAAACGTTAAGATTACGTTTTACATAAAACGTTCTTGATTATGTTGAACATTTTTTTTACTTAAAGTTTGGAATCTAAACCAAATTCTTTCCACAAAAAAAAAGAAATTGTTCAATTTTGAAATAGGAAAACTTAGGAACGATATTTCTATGCAAGACTTACAGCGGAATTCTTCAACAAAATCCAAAAGACCGCGTTTCATTTCCAACAGTGTTCAAATGCATGTAACCACATGACCTTGAAACAAGTGTATTTTATTTCAAGGTCGGATTCGTTTGCGTGGAACCCGCATAAACTGATGGGAGCTCCCATCCAAACTTCACTTCTTCTTCTCAAAGAAAAGGTAAAAATTTCTATCCGACATCAACAAATAGTAAAAACACCTGAATACACGGTCTATTATGATGTCACTGTCTATTGTGATGTCATATTCGTGTCCGTTGTAGGGTTCGCTGTTAAGAAGTCATTCATTGAATGTTCCATATCTCTTCCAAGATGACAAGCCTTACGATACATCATATGACGTTGGTCGGAGTCTTGTATCCTGCGGACGGAGGGTAAGTTTCCATGGCAACGACCACTTATTCCCAAACTACAAAACCAACATGATTGAACCGCAAGGTGGCGTAAACACCAAGTTGTTTTTGTTCAAAGTGTGACGCCTTCAAACTTTGGTTGATGTGGAAAGGGAGAGGAGACAAAGGGTTTGAGGAACAAATAGACAAAGCGATGGACAATGCCCATTATCTCATCGAATGTGTGAAGAAGAATCCGCATTTCCGACTCGTCATTCCCAAGGTTTTGGCAACAATTTTTTTCGGCCTGTTTTTTTTCAATAGAATTTACGCAAAACCTATAAAACTACACGTAACATTTCTATAGTTTCACTGAACCGTGACATGTGTCTGTCATGCATCATTGCTTGTCTTGTGGTTTTCTTGTTGGTGACGTCACTTAATATTTTCCACCGTAATTTATTATTTGATTCACTTTCCACTATGGAAGCGAAAACGTAAATATCGTTTCACGAAGTTGAACCGAAGAGTTATAAAACGAACAAATGTTGCTTTTAGTTGGAATTCACAAACGTCCCCTTCTGGTACATCCCCCCAAGCATGCGCGGCAGAAAAGAAGATGAAAAATTCTTTAATGATTTGGGGAAAATTACCCCGATCATTAAAAAAAGGTAAAACTTTGATTTGATGGATGATTGCGTTCATTTCTCGTATTTACCCATGCATGACATGACGTAACCACTTCTATTACTACGTCACATTAACCCATGCATGATATGACGTAACCACTTCTATTACTACATCACATTAACCCATGCATGACATGACGTAACCAATTCTATTACTACATCACAGCATTAACCCATGCATGACATGAAGTAACCACTTATATTACTACATCACATTAACCCTTGCATGACATGACGTAACCACTTCTACATGTAATTCCCAATTTAACATACAACGTATTTAACCTAACAGAATGCAGTTGGAAGGTTTGGTGTTGGTTGGTTACACAAACCTGCCACAAACCCCGACCTTTATAAGGATGACAATCGCAAGTGGGAACGTTGAACACCAGGATATCGACTTTCTTCTTCATGAAATAGAACGATCCGCTCGTGATTTGTGATAACTTCATCCGTTCGTGATTTGTGACAACATCATCCGCTCGTGATTTGTGACAACTTCATCCGTTCGTGATATGTGACAACTTCATGCGCTCGTGATTTATGACAACTTCATCCGCTCGTGATTTGTGATAGCATCATGTCAATTTTATGCGAAAGAATGTCTGTAATCCGAAAGAATAAAAACAAATCGTAAATAATGTTCGCGTATTTTTCTATGAATCATGTAAGTTAGGGCAACAGAAATTAATAACGTCAGTTTTAATAACGTTTCTGGCAGTTTCATCGCTGCGGTGTATGACGTCACGCATTTCAGTGTTTTCTTCATTGAAATCGTTCATTCTACAATTATTCTTGCTCAAAAAACATCATTTTTGCTTCCCGCCATCATTATTAGTGAATCAATTATGACACAACAGTCTACTGATCAACCGAGTGGTTTCTAATTAATTTCACATCTTGTAATTACCAAATTCACAACTATTAACAGATTTTGCCTCCAATAAATATAGCAGAAAACACAAAACTGATAATATTATTAACTCCATTGCATGCATCACCATTCAATATTTGCAACAAATTAAAACTAGGTGAAGAGTGAAGTATATGTACAGTGAAAAATGATAGCAATGAAACTAATGGAGTTATTTCGCAAAGGTTTTGCGCCCCCTACAACCTAATCTGCAGAAATGACTTCACAGTCACATTTTAGTTTCTCAATGCACATACATTAGTGTGTAGGGAATGTCGGGTCTTCTACAAGGAGGCTAACAAAGCAACATCGATTCGCGACCCTTTAAATGTTACACAAACTTTTTTGTGGGGTGAAAATTATTAGCAAGTTGATTCGCCTGTAGCAATCGCACGTGTTACAGGCATCAACTCAAATACGTCATGCTTCCAGAGAACCAAGATCAATCAACCACGACGAGAGACGCTATGTGACGTCATAATTTACTTGTGTTTGGTTGAAATTGCGTATCAACAATCTGATTATGATGACGTAAAGCTTGATGTTACGTCATCGAGGCTATCTCTATTTTCGTATATTTACTGACAAAACCAACCACGAATGCAAATAAGTTGTTTATTGCCAGCAACCGCGAACTGTTACATCATCACTGGTGACGTAGATTTTGAATCGTTGAACATAATTTCGTGCCCATTGCATCACGAAATTGCCAGAATATAAGTAAAGTTTTTTTTGTATGCGATGCAGTTTGTTTTTTCAGATTTGTTGTGTTGGTGGATTTGTTACAAAGTAGCAATATTTATGCAGAAGGAACCATAGATTTTTAGACAGTTTATATTTTAGTAGGAATTAAAATGGAAATTACTGGAAAGCGAATTGTAATGTGCTCCGCGGTCATTGCTGTTGCATATTATTGGCAAATGTATATTAAGCGTGGTACTATGTGCAATTGTCGAAAAGATATGGATGGAAAAACAGTGTTAATAACTGGTGAGTTATGTGTAATCTTGTGGCTATATTTGTATTTGATCGAGTATTACTCAATGAAAGTGAGATTTTATTTATAACTGCCAGAATACTGGCATATACCCTTGTTAAACCACAATATTTCAAGCATAACTTTTCATTTCAAATATTGGATTGAAGGAGGGAATGCTGGTGTTGGAAAATCCACAGCAATTGAATTTGCTAAAATGGGAGCAAATGTTGTGATTGCATCAAGAAATATGAAAAAATCAAAAGAAGTTGTGGATGAAATTGTTCAAATTACAGGGAATAAAAATGTAAGTTTTATTCATGCATTTATCACAGTAGAAGTTTTTTTGTGCAATTTGATTGAAATCGTATGGAACTAAAACATGAATAACATTTTTAATATTTCTAACCCTTATAATTATTGCACACAGCCTGATGTATATTTCTGGTTTAAAAATTATCCTATAGCAGTAATCCAACGGAATGTTCCACTTATTTCAATGTCAGTTTTCACAAACACAAGTTATTTTTAGGTGCGTTCTATGCTTTTGGATCTCGCTGACTTCGAGTCTGTTCGAACATTTGTTAAAAAATTTTCAAACCTGGAACCCTATTTGGACATCCTTGTAAACAATGCTGGTAATAACCCAAATACAATAAACATTATATATGATATATCTTGCAGTTCTTTAAATAGTTGGAATTGTGATATTCTGTTTTGTTTCTTTACATTTTAAATTAAAGTGATGATTTGATTCAGGAGTTTTAGGTTTTCGTGGTTTGACACCACATGGCTACAGTCCAATTTTCACCATAAACCATCTCGGACATTTTCTACTTACAAATCTACTTTTGGATAAAATGAAACAACAATCATCAAGCAGGCCTGTTCGTGTCATCAATTTAACCTCAGAAATGTACAAGTACGTTTATAAATTACTGAAAGTCTGTGTTTTTTGTTAGAATATGTTGTTACTCAACTGAGGGTCTGTACATCCCTCCAGGACCAACAACAAAAATTACACAAGAATCCACAGGGAATAGTTGTTGGTCCACCGATGCAAGTGTTATGGGCCATGCTATGAAAACCTCTAAACTTTCAGTAAAATAGTTACAAGCATTTGCAGAATATTGCAGAAGCACATCTATTTTGTGGGTAAAATATGTTGTGAATGTTGCAGAGCTGTTTCCAGAATTGATTATGACTTTGTGATGAAAGAGGCGACAGGAATTATTGACACTTACCAGATGTATGCCACAAGCAAGCTTGCTATTATTCTCTCAACTACTGAGTTCAACAAACGTCACCAAAACGACAATATTACAGCGTATTCCGTGAATCCAGGTTGAAAATTTGATTCCAAAAGCTTTTTAGAAAAGGAAAAATTAAAGTTGGTTGCTGGAAACGATTTCCTCACTTAACTACAAGCTATGTTAAGACCTAAAGTATGATGGGCGTTTTCATGAACTTTTTATATTAAACTAACTTTTTTTTGCTGTACTCTTTCACATGTAATCCATTTAATTAAGGGAGTGTTGATTCTAAACACAAGTCTTAAATACTTGTTTGGCAACAATTGATGGTTGTTTTGTTTGAAGGTGTTTTGGAAACAGAAATAGAAAAAGACATGCCATACTATTTCGGCCAAATTAACTGGCTGTTTCTGAAACTGATTAGAAGGTAGGCCCTCATGTAACCACCAAAACTAATGTTGGGTAGTCGGGAGGCGTTGTCGAATCTACTTAGGCATGAAATAATGGATTAAATTCATGTGGAAACTGTAATAGAAGAATTTCATTTGTTTTTTCATGTTAAAAGAATGTTGCTCATTTCACTTTCTATCCCACAGACCAGTTGTATATGGAGCTCAGACCATTCTGTACTGTGCCCTTGAAGATGTCCTTGCAAATAGTGGGAAGTTCTTCCAAGATTGCCAAAATAAAGAGCTTTGGGAAAGTGCAGAGAATGAAGAAGAAGCAAAAAAACTATGGGATTTTAGTATAAAAGTTACTGCTCTAAAATGACATTTGAAATATTTCATATTTCTGTATTTTCGCCTTCACGTGATTTTGTAAAGCTATTTTTAATTGTTGCGATTACTATTTTTTAATACCTCAGTTTGTGTGACTTACAATGGAAGAAAATTACCTCAAACATTGGTGAAAAACTATGTTTTTTGCTGATTCTTTGCATAAAACATGAGAGTTTTTAATTTCGTGAGTAATCTTTGTATGTTCTTCTGCCTTGTGTATGTTGGATTGAAATATGCATTTGTTTGTTTTTTAGTGTTGAAATAAACAATTTAACTTCCCGCCCAATTAACTTGTCAGCTTACGTACAGTAAACCTTGGTTAGTCCGGATCTTCGCCTAATTTGGACGAGGTTGGAGGAATAAACGATTTGGCGCAGTGTGTTCTAGTTTATCTCGCTGGTGTAGGGAATGTTGTTGGAACTTTGGCCACAAACACGCAGAATGCGACAAAATCCCTCTTGCTTTTTCACAACTTCTGAATTCTTGGTTTCCTCAAAGTTTCGTTTGAGGAAAACCGCAACCATTTTATTCTTTCCAGGCGACGTATTTTTAACTTAGATCACAATAATTTCCGCAAGGGGATTCGAACCGAGGATATTCTGGTAGAGAATCCCGTTCATATTTTTCACCCGCATGAAGTCTTTACTGATGTTAATCCATATTACGTTACCTACGCTGGCATTACGTACAAGACAAAGGCAGTTTGTGTTGAATTTAGTTGTGCAGATTTGTAGCACCTCAAACATGACGATTTCTAAGTCCTGCTAACTGCGCAGCGTTCGGCTTGAAATAAAAGATATCGGAACAACCGGAAACTTCGCCCAAATAATTTTGAGGAATTTGTCGGTCTTAAATCCGGATTAACCGAGGTATTCTTCTTTAATAATCTGAAAACACTTTTTAACGGGTTGCAAAGAGTACACCACCAATTGTCTCACAAATCACAATATTACTTCACCCACCCCCAGAGATGGATATTCAAGAAATATCGAGAACTAGACGACTGCCAAACACAAAAGTTCGCAAAACATTTTATTGGGAAGCCTTGCCAGTTCCCGTTTATGCATGAGTTTTCGACCAATAGATGACGCTAGAGATTTATGTGATGTCATTTATTTTCCCAGGGCCTACCTTGACGGGGAACCACCTTTATGGCGGCAAACAGAAACATTTGAATGAGCACAAAATTTTCAATTTAATTTCCAATGAAGCTATTTTGAAACAAACCTACCAAGGGAATGATAATTATACGCAATAGAATTTGGTTCGAGGTATCGGTGTTTTTTCGTAAACAAATTGTCTAAAAGGTTAGTTAGTTCTGTATTTCAACAGTCGCAACCAAATTTCTAATTACAAGCAAACAAATTGCCCAGAGAGATATGTTGGCCGCGATTTGTTGAAAACGCTTAGAATTGTTTCTGTCTTGTCGTGGAGGAAAATAATCTAATAATTCGATATCAGCATAGCAACTTTCTAAATATAAATACACAATGTCTTCGAATCTGCTCAAGGGATGTTCGTGGCGGTGATTTTGAACTTCCATAGAATATTTCAAGCTGTTTCGGGTTTGACGTCACCTACTTCTAACACACGGCTAAAAGTTTAAATGTAAAACAACACTATATTTACATTTAAACTCAAAGAAACTCATGCATTGTAAGATTAAAACAGCCTTTGTGACGTAACAGGCGCGTAAAAAAAACAAAGTAGTATCCGGCATTGTGAGGTCACACTACATTTGCTGCTGTAGCATTCAATGCTTCCTGCCCACTCCTAACTTCACACGAATTAACGCGCTTAGATTGGGGAACTCCATGTAGCGCACGGATATGAGTGAAGACTGAACAGATGGCAAAGAGTTGAGGCTAACTTGTAGGTTTATTCAGCAACCAACTTTGTAGCTTCTCATAGATCGGCAAATGTGTAACATAGGGATTATTGTGAATCATCAGTGGACTACATTTATTCAACTTAATTTTGCTAGTTTGCTGTAGGAAAGTTTGAAACTTATCCTGTTTGTTTCTTCCAACTGTTATATGTGAAGCACAGAGAGAGAATTGAGAAAAAAGCTTGTTGAAATGGACTGTGTTTTTATTAGTTTTGTTAAAGATATTGCCGATTTAAAATGCTTGTTGAAATGGACCGTTGTGTTTTGACAGTTATTGCTCTGTTGGTTATAGCTGTGCCATAGAGTTGTAAGTTGTTGCTGTGTTAGTTGTTGCGTAGTGCTGTGTTAGTTGTTGCTGTGTTAGTTATAGCTGTGCCATAGAGTTGTAAGTTGTTGCTGTGTTAGTTGTTGCGTAGTGCTGTGTTAGTTGTTGCTGTGTTAATTGTTGCGTGGTTGCTGTGTTAGTTGTTGCGTGTAGTGCTGTGTTAGTTGTTGCTGTGTTAGTTGTTTGTGCGTTAGTCAGAATATATGTTGTAATGTCGGTTTTCTTCAGTGAAAAACTACACCTAAACAAACTTCCTGTTCTTCTTATTTTGTTAAGTCATACGTTTTGTGTTGTAAACCACATTCCACAAAAAGAATCAGCAATTTTCTGTGTTAGTTGGTTTATTTCTTTGCACGAACTTTTGTTGACGTGCCGGGTGCAAACAGTAGGCATGAAAATGTTGTATCACGTTCGAACTGATAGTGTCAGTCGTGATATTACACAATTTCCATATCAAACATGTTTCTTTTCTGAATTTAGTAACATTCAAAACATCAGTTATGTTTTGATGACATTTAAAATATTATTTCCGGCGTTTCGTCTGTGATTAAACAATGGATTATTATTTCCTTTTTTTCTCGCTGACATAAACTCATGAAAAGATTGTTTTAAAACTTTACAGCACGATTTTTTACAATGAGATGAAGGTAATATTTTCTTCTGTGACATCATAGATAAGGTATAATGGCGATCTAAGAGTCACAAAGGCTTGTTATTGATTTTCGAAACAGGGCTTGTGATGATACTAATGCATTTTGAGCAGCTTGTTTCGCTAATTGGACTTGGTTCAATTTGCGGTTTAAAGCTTTTTTTTTTATTCTTAGTTATGTTTTATACAAATTTGGTGAACAACTTTACTTATTTCGTATTTAACAGATGTTTGGTGCAAAAAAAAAAGATTTGATTTCTTTTCAAACGTTCGTTTTTATTTAGTTTCTTAGAGAAACGCTAACCTTTGTTTGGTTTGTAACCAGCGCATAACACCATCTAATGGAAAATTGTCGGGGAGGTAAAGATTTCTTGATGGCGTATCAATGCTGCGTGACATCATCAGTCGATATGTTTTAATATTCATTGCTCGTTAAAATTCTGGTTGATTCGCTGCTCAGTGTGCCACAGGTGAGGGTGACACGTGTCAGTAAGCCACAGGTGAGGGTGACACTTGTCAGTGAGCCACAGGTGAGGGTGACACGTGTCAGTGAGCCACAGGCGAGGGTGACATGTGTCAGTGAGCCACAGGCAAGAGTGACAAGTTAATAATTGTTGTGGATTTCTTATTTGTATTTTAATTACTTTAAAATCTTTGTGGTGGAGGTCATTTGTTATTCCAAATCTTTTTCGATTCCAACTTTGCTTAATTTTGAGTTAAGCGTGTGATCATCACGTGACACACATCCGTGTTTCGTCGCGACAAAATATCCATAATTCTTGAAAAACATTCAATCCAATACGACTTTATGTAGGAATCTATTGATTTATCGACAATTTAAAGGTGTGTGACGTAATATTCACGATATGTTCGAGATAGTGAGAAGATTTTTGGTACAATTTAGATTGTGGAATATTCACAAGTCAGCATATGGTGGTTACCAATTTGTTAATCATTATGTTTGTATCAACATGTTTACATTCGACTTGAGGGGGGATTGTGTTGGTAACCGGCCGATGGTAAAGGAAGCTTTGAACGTCCCAAATATTCTTCGTTGAACACGAGAAGTTCCAATCTATTACTTCCCGCGCAAGCGATGGGTGTGGTCGTCATGTGAGCTCAGTTAGTTCTAGAAGTTGAAACAAAGAACACTCTCGCTTGTGTCTTTTTGTCAATTGTTCGCGACAAGATGCTTCTGTGACGTAATAAACGCAAGGAAAATATAGAAACTGAGTTTATTTTCATAGGTTTTCGGCAAGAGTTGGGATCTTAATTGTGACGTCATGGCGTAGTTGACATCATAGAGCATAATGACGTTAAGCGGTGGAGCGATTGCCGGAATTTCAATCGTTTGTATTATCAGTTTCGCTTTGATTGTGTGGCTCATTGTTTACGTCATAAAGAAGAGACAACGAGATGCAGCGTACTTCGATCGATGTTCGAGAATTCTCAAAAAATACGGAAACAAAGCTCATAGTGGGGTCGTAGCCAAATTCCCGTATGCTGGGGCAACATTTGTTCGCGCTCCTGCACCAGGGCAACAAATGACGTCACGAGAGTTAAGTGCGTCACAGGAATTTGTGGTCCCCCCCACTCGAAGTTATGAGGCTGATGAAGGGAGTGGTAAGATTCATATTATTACAAATTTAAAATAAGGTGTGATGTCACAATGGTATTGTTGAAGTTTATTCTTAACCATTGTTTCCTAAACCTTCTTGTCCACGGAATATTGCAAGGTTATTTAAGTTCACTGGGGAACAACCTAAATGTATTTCCCCTAAATTTTCCAATCGTCGTTTAATTTACTTCATGGGTTTCCCCCCATTGTCGATTGAATGTTTTAACTTATGCCCAGAACTCGAAGTAGCTTCTGGAACCTTTTATGTTCTGGAAACCCAGGGTTCCGCGGGACCCACTTTGGGAATCGCTGCCTGAATTTGAGATTCGAACGTTTGTGATCTGTAACAATATTTCTTTGATCATTATTTCAAACACAATCGATTGTCTTTTATTCCAGAAGCTGAACGTAAACAACTGATCTCGATGAACAAACCTATCGACCCTGGAGCAATTGATCCGCGCTTGTATTCTCCAGAATTCATTGATCAGGTGAGAATAATCGCTTTGTGATGTCACAATCCACTCATTATTGTGTTATTTGTTTTAGCACGATTTAATGAGTTTTATAAATGGTTGCCACGCGCTTCTAATTTATGGGATTCGTTTATTTTCGCGAGTGGTTTCTTAAACGAAAACCAGAGTTTGTAAACTAGGTTTAATCCACAGTCGCAAACTTTTCTTAAGTGAAAAATTTCTGTGATCAGATTTTTTCTTTCGGCCTTTTTTATTAAAAGTGAAAGAAAGAAATCAGTTTGACTTTGATTATGTTGAAGTGAGTTCGCAGACAACACATCATTGTGGGGTTTGGTAGCGACTAGTTCTAGAACGACTTTGCCGCAATGCATGTAATCAGCTCTAACTTCCCTTTAGGATCAATTAATCAAATTATGTCGACTTCCTGCGTAGAGTTGGCTCGAGATTAATTGTTCGGACAAACACTGCGTGCTGCTTAAACATGGATGTACAACACATTCTTAACACTATAATCACCATGTGAAATATGAATGCTGGTGATATTTGTCTTATGATCACCATGTGAAGTATGAATGCTGGTGATATTCGTCTTATGATCACCATGTGAAATATGAATGCTGGTGATATTCGTCTTATGATCACCATGTGAAATATGAATGCTGGTGATATTCGTCTTATGATCACCATGTGAAATATGAATGCCGGTGATATTCGTCTTATGATCACCATGTGAAATATGAATGCCGGTGATATTCGTCTTATGATCACCATGTGAAATATGAATCCTGGTGATATTCGTCTTATGATCACCATGTGAAATATGAATGCCGGTGATATTCGTCTTATGATCACCATGTGAAATATGAATGCTGGTGATATTCGTCTTATGATCACCATGTGAAATATGAATCCTGGTGATATTCGTCTTATGATCACCATGTGAAATATGAATGCCGGTGATATTCGTCTTATGATCACCATGTGAAATATGAATCCTGGTGATATTCGTCTTATGATCACCATGTGAAATATGAATGCCGGTGATATTCGTCTTATGATCACCATGTGAAATATGAATCCTGGTGATATTCGTCTTATGATCACCATGTGAAATATGATTGCTGGTGATATTCGTCTTATGATCACCATGTGAAATATGAATGCTGGTGATATTCGTCTTATGATCACAATATAAAATCGTTCCGAACCAATGAAATTTCCTCTGTTCCCATGAAACTTCATGGAATATTTCAGTTGTTGCGTAACATCCTGGTTTGTTTCCCACAATCCTCGGCACTTCCCACTATTGTTAAGACTGTGTGGGAACCCACGTTCGTTCACACGAAAAACCTTGCGATTATTGAACATTTTATTAATTTGCAAACTGATATTTAGGTGGTAGAAATATATAAGACATGCACATGACGTCACGTGTTTTTTGTTGAATACTCCCTTAATCAGACACGATGACGTCAAATAAACGTCATGATTATTTTCCAATGGCGAAAAATTTGTTTCAAGTCACAAATAATTCATTTCAGGACCCAGGATCGCCCACTAGCGGAAGGAGGCCTCCACAAGTTTTTTTTTCGGTCGAGTACGACCCCGTGTTCGCAATACTAAGGGTTTACATCGACCAGGCGCGGTATCTCAAGCCAAAGGATCAAGCACGTGAGTTATTTGTTTCATGGATGAGAATTGATCTCCAATTAAACTGGTTCAAAAAAATCCTGTTTAAAAATCCCATTGAATCAATGACATGGTTGGTTGCTATGCAACTTATTCCATTTTTTTCGCAAACGACGATGGCAGGTTCGAAAATGTATTTCCAAGAAATTACTGGGGTTAACGTGGAAGTAGTTTGTGGCCTCTGCATGTTTTCACTCTCTTTGTTTCGAACATTTGTTTAAATTGATGAAATTATTTAACTTTCATTGGGAGTATTTTGTACTTAAACTCCAGATTTAAGCAACCCATATTGCGTGGTGTCCATTCTCCCTGGTTCTCATTCTAAAGAAAGCCACAAGTTACGAAACTCGGTAGATCCCCTGTTCCAGGAAAACTTTTCGTTTGAAGTTCAACCTTATGAATTGCGAGAGAAGACGGTGCAGGTGCGGATATTTTTTTTAAATTTTATTTCAATATTTTTGAAAAAAGACTGCAGGTGGGGATAATTTTTCTTTAATTTAATTCAATATTTTTGAGAGAAGACGGTGCAGGTGGGGATAATTTTTCTTTAATTTAATTCAATATTTTTGAGAAAAGACTGTGCAGGTGGGGATAATTTTTCTTTAATTTAATTCAATATTTTTGAGAAAAGACTGTGCAGGTGGGGATAATTTTTCTTTAATTTAATTCAATATTTTTGAGAGAAGACCGTGCAGGTGGGGATAATTTTTCTTTAATTTAATTCAATATTTTTGAGAAAAGACTGTGCAGGTGGGGATAATTTTTCTTTAATTTAATTCAATATTTTTGAGAAAAGACTGTGCAGGTGGGGATAATTTTTCTTTAATTTAATTCAATATTTTTGAGAAAAGACTGTGCAGGTGGGGATAATTTTTCTTTAATTTAATTCAATATTTTTGAGAGAAGACTGTGCAGGTGGGGATAATTTTTCTTTAATTTAATTCAATATTTTTGAGAGAAGACCGTGCAGGTGGGGATAATTTTTCTTTAATTTAATTCAATATTTTTGAGAAAAGACTGTGCAGGTGGGGATAATTTTTCTTTAATTTAATTCAATATTTTTGAGAAAAGACTGTGCAGGTGGGGATAATTTTTCTTTAATTTAATTCAATATTTTTGAGAAAAGACTGTGCAGGTGGGGATAATTTTTCTTTAATTTAATTCAATATTTTTGAGAAAAGACTGTGCAGGTGGGGATAATTTTTCTTTAATTTAATTCAATATTTTTGAGAAAAGACTGTGCAGGTGGGGATAATTTTTCTTTAATTTAATTCAATATTTTTGAGAAAAGACTGTGCAGGTGGGGATAATTTTTCTTTAATTTAATTCAATATTTTTGAGAGAAGACGGTGCAGGTGGGGATAATTTTTCTTTAATTTAATTCAATATTTTTGAGAAAAGACTGTGCAGGTGGGGATAATTTTTCTTTAATTTAATTCAATATTTTTGAGAAAAGACTGTGCAGGTGGGGATAATTTTTCTTTAATTTAATTCAATATTTTTGAGAGAAGACCGTGCAGGTGGGGATAATTTTTCTTTAATTTAATTCAATATTTTTGAGAAAAGACTGTGCAGGTGGGGATAATTTTTCTTTAATTTAATTCAATATTTTTGAGAGAAGACGGTGCAGGTGCGGATTATGTTTTTTGGATGAAAATTGTCATGACATCTCAGCAGCATTTTGGCTTAGTGTCTGTAAACTTATTGGAATCCTTTTTAGATAAAATTCTACAACTACGACCAGTTTTCTCGAGACGAATGCACGGGGACTGTTGTACAAAGGTTAGATGAGTTCAACTTAGATTCCAGAGTGGATTTGTGGAGAAAAATTTATCAACTAGAACCTCACGAAAAGGTGATGTAACAACTCCTGTCCTGTTATGACCTCATCTGTGGATGACGTATAACACGGGTGATTTTAGATTGGGAGCGAACAGCAGTGTGGAGACATGCTTCTCAGAATAGGGTATCTCCCTAGCGCCGAAAAGTTGACGATAGTTTTGTTGAAAGCAAGAAATTTGAACGAAATCGAATCCGATGGAGAAAGGCGGCCACCCGGTAAGGGAGTTACCCCGATACGATATTCATTTTATTGACCCAATCACGTCATTTACATAATTTATATTGTTGGAAAGTTTGTGCCAAGTTATTGATTCAAATCTTGTATAATATTCACCCTAATAATATTTTGTTTCAATCCAAATTGACATCCGGGTGCTTTCAAGATCCATACATACGGGTGTCCATTTACCACGAAGGGAACCTTCTTAAAAAGAAGAAAACATCCACTAAGCGGCGCACTTGCAACCCAACGTACAACCAGGCTATCAACTTCGCCGTGCCACTAGATGTCCTACCACAGGTTGAAATCCAGTTCAACGTCGTGCACGAATCGGGGTGAGAATACTTTGTATTAAATAATTGCAGTTGTTGTCATAGCAACCACCTCAAAGCAAAACAGCTTTTCCAGTGATTTTTTTTATCCTCAGTCATTTTAACGCCGACCTCGCAAAATATTTCCGTTAGTTTTGAATTCTTGGTGAAAAATCTTGAAGGAAGAAAATTAAAAATCTATCTTATATTTTGCGTCAGACTAAAGATCAACCGAGCGGAACGCAAAGAGGCGATTGGCTGCTTGGAAATCGGTCCGCACTCAAGCGGAGCTGAGTTTGAACACTGGAGGGACCTCATGAGCAACAAACCACAAGCTCGATGGCACCACCTAGCGACTCCCGGACAACATGATCAACCGACCACAAGTGGGCAGGGAGGAGTCGCTGATGATGATCACCCTGCGTCATCATCCCAAATGGATTCCTGACGTCATCAACCTTATATTAAATGAGATCATTCGCAAAGAAAGTCTAAGAGCGGTTTTAGGATTTTGTAAAACTTAAATTAACGGAACTACAGCTTGGACACCTTGCATTATTCCAATTTTACTACGAAAGAACAATACGTCATCTTGTGACGTCATCTCGTAAATATCATTGTTGTTTTTTCAACATGACTTATTTTCCTAATTAGCAAATTTTTTCCCTGAACTTCATCGTGTTGCATTTAGTTTTATTGCAATGGTCAATTATTACGAAACAATTACTGAACCGATTGCTTACTGCCACCTAGTGATATTAATATGGAACTGGAAAAGAATTTTAAATTGTATTTGAGAATTATTTATCGTTGCAAATGTTTTATTTTGGGGGCTTCCCAAACTTGGGGGGACGGTCTCACAAATTTGCGGGGGGGTCGCAAATGAAACCAAACAAGTTTTTCGGTCAAACACGCAGAACATTTTATTCGATTGAAAGGAGTCGCAAAATTGTTTGGGAAGTTCTGTTTCTCTCACGTGTTATACCCATTATTACGTCACAGATTAATTATAAGCTCGTTACCTTATTGAACAAGGTGCAATATTTTGTTATTGGCGAAACTGAATTGCAATTATTTCTTTCTTTGACGCAATTATTTTCATTGTCGCGCGGCGTCTGCTGCAAACAATATGTAGTATGACGTCATAGTGATGCAATATACTCAGTTTAAAACCATGTTAGTCATTTCATAAAAGAGCAGCAAGATTAGCGCGGAAATGTTTGTTGCTTTGTGACGTAATAGAGGTGATTTGTAGGGCGGTGTTTTGTATTGTTAGCAGTTATTGTGACTTTTAAAGTTGAATCGTTAAACGTTTTACTGCAGGCCATAAAACAACGAAGTGTTGAACGATTTGTTTTACGACTAAAACAGTCGAAAACCTGAAGTTCTTCGTTCCGTTGTTAAACACGCCTGGAATCAAACACCGTTCACGGAATTGATAAATATGTTCTAATAATGAGTTCCATTCTCACAACGGTGTTGTCATGACGACCATTTAGCGACAGTGCCTCGTTCCGAAACCTCTTGTTTTCATAATCACCAAATTCGCGGAGTGATCTTTTAATCGGAAAAAAATACTCTAATCCTAACAGTTGGACGCGCAAGGTCAAAATAAAGGTCACCGCGTATTTACGCAGAAAATCTCATTCGACTGAACACAATTACTTTTATTCTTGCGTTGTTTCAAACTGTTGACTGTAATTATGTTGTCACAATCAAGAGTTGCTGGCGGAAAATCAATGCTAGCTTGTGAATCAATAGTTCGCGGTTTTGGCGGGAATTTCCTCCAACTTGATTGGTAGTTTTCAGTGATTTGCTCGAATTAGGAGGTTTGAGAAATATGCACAAGTTAATTTTAAATTTGTTTTTAATTTCAAACTGCGTCCACGTCACAACCACGTGGGTGTACAAAATGTTTCCTTGATACAAAGAATATTTGTCTGACGTTTGTAAAACTCGTCTTGTTCGTTGCGAATGGTTCTAGGATAATTTGAGGTGGAAAGCCGCAAACTTCGTATAAAGGTTAATCTGTTTTCACGAATGGGAAACTGAACCGACTGCATCTGATTCATATGAAAAGTTTCTCCAAACTCGTTGATTCGAGTGCTTTCAACATCGCTACAGGTAAAATATGACCACGTGGCGTCTTATTTCCTCAAGGTCATGATTGTGAAGATTGGAGTAGTGCAAAGAAACATGCAATCTTTGAAACGACCTTGAACATGTTTCAAGAACACAAAATTGTGGAGCTATTTATTCAACCGAGAAATCACAATATAAGTTTCGCCGCCACCCCCTAACTATTTCGACGGAAAGGATGATAACATCAGTTATGCGTAGTTAGTTTACTCATCAATGTTACGTCACAGTTAGTTTACCGATAAAGAGTCGGTCAATTTACTGGAACATAAACAATCATCACAATCTTCACTTCTTAATTGTTAACCTCATTTTTGCGAAATAATTTCGAAGAAAATCGATTTGTTTCAAACAGAAGCAAAATTCGTCCCCGGGCCAATAAGCGGAAGTGTCGTTGTGACGCAACAATGCAGACACTCACAGACGACCTTTGTGACCGGACAAGTGATAGGTGAGCACGTGTCCTGATACGATGCCAAAAATTCCACAAACTAATGCACGTGTTTTGTGACGTCATAGTGCATGAAATGCCAAACTTCCGAATTTTGTAAAAAAATTGTTGCTGAGGATGATTTGGAACTTAAGTAATCATTTTAATCTTTTTGTTTATGAAACGGATTGAAAAATATTGATTCAAATGCTTTATTTGCACTCATTTTTAAGTGGGAAGAAGATAGTGCTGGATTCAACGTAGTAATTAAGTTCACTAATCGCGATATCTGCGCGCTGTAATTGTGACGCAACAATGAAGGTAGACGCGCGACTTTGAAGTTTTGCCCACGAGCTAAAGCGCAGAAGAAGGCGGAAGAATGTTAAACAGCGAAATTGCGCGAACATCTTTATCTCGTTGAGAATGTTGGCGCAAAAACAGGTTGTGGAAAATTCATTGAGGGGTTCTCGATGCAAAAAATATTCAAAGTAAAAAGACGAAAACAGGTTTTCACGTCAGATTAGGAAGTTTAGAGTGATTCACTATTGATCGTGTAAGATGCAACACAGAAACTTCCGCAAGTTAATTACTCGCAGGAATTGTTGAGAATTTTTTCTTGTGCGTTTGTTAATCTGTAACTTATTATTTCACACTCACAGTTACTTTGAGACCATAGTATAACGTCATAAGACAACAGACTAGCTAATGACGTCATGAATTGTTTTTTGTTACTTTCAATGATAATTTGCGTGGCATTGACCTCGCATGCGCAAAACGCAGACGTCAAGGATCGTGTGAAGAGAGATATTTTGTCGGGTAAGTTCGTTTTGGTAAAAACCAGTGACCTTGAAGTTTGGTATCACCACACCAGTGACCTTGAGGCAAATGACACTCTTCTCGAAACTGCACAATTTTTATCAAACAACCCCCATTTTTTCCCACATCCAGTCGATGCAATGACCTTTGCTAACCTTGGAATCGTGATATGACACGTGGTCAAATGTCTGGGATTTGGGTCGCGAGGTTAAAAGCGGTTGTAAGTGTCAGACTAATTAATGAATTTACCTGCGTTTTGCATACGGCTTCCTCCATGCCGGCAAAATGACGCAAAGTCTGCCGCGGACCAAATTATTGTGAATTGTGAAACTTGTATCACCGCATTCCTGTGTGGTTTCCACTTCTCCTTGGGGAAAAACAATTTTAACTTCTGACGTCATTTGTGTAAATTATCTTTCCCGGCGGCCCTCCACTCCCCCCCTCATATTGAGATCGCGCGGTTTTTCCTGGAAGTTGGAGAATATTCGATCAACTTCTGATTTCGTCCCGATTTATTTTCTGTAAAACACGAATTAACACAAGCAACTTTCCGTGGCACAAATTTGGAATAAGAATTAAATTATCCGATGTATTTTATGCCCTCGGGGCACGATTACCTTCCGCTTAATTGACGACTGAAAACACCAAACATTCGGCCGATAACAAATCAGGAAAACTCATTAAATTTGAAACGAACTTCAACTTACTACAATAATTATTAATAAAAATAAAATGTTGTTACGAAATTTCATTGCGTAGATCTAACTGGCTTTATTATTACGTCATAGATTGCCGACTTGCTACGGTTGATCTTTATGTTCTGGTTGAGACGTCACGCTTGGTTGGTTCCACTAACATTGGCTTTCTCCAAAGTTATTTAAAAAGTATTTACAGCAAACTCCGCGTAGAACCGGATCGAACCAGAATCTCGCTTACCAGGTGCGTGGAATCGAATCCAATCGATTCTTTCATAGCGCAGTGATATCTTTGTGTTTAAGAATTATTGTGACGAAACTATCGCATGACGTACTTACAGCTTCGGGGGGGAAATCACCAACATTGCAACTCTCAACGACCTCACCAACAAATCATTAGCTGATGACGCAATGGATCGATTACGTGTCACCGGGCGAGGGGTCAAAGTTCAAACAGCTTTGGAATATTTGGCCGACAACCTTTTTACCCCAGAACATGGTAAATTAGCTGCTTGTGACAAAATAAAACGAGTTGTGACGTAATAACAGCCGATCCGTGTAGGTCGAAATGAAGACAATGAAGCAATTTGTTTGGTGTCTGTTGGTTCAAGAATCAAAGATGACATCAGCGCTTCTGTGAGAAAACTGCAAGAAAAATGTCGAGTCATCGTTATTGGATCTGGATGTGAGAATACTCGGGAAAATATAAATAATTTCTATATAGGTTTTTTTTCTATATTTCAAACCATCAACTATAATTAATGCAGAAATTAATTAAAATAAGTAACAAAACCATACAAAAGTTTTTGTGATGTAAATTTGTTATGAAACCCACTCGAGGAATTCACTCGACTATTTTAAGTATCAATTATGGGTGGAAGTCGTGTTATTACTGAACACTCAGGTTATCTCATCGCCTTAAAACCCGTCACTTTCTTGCTTTCGGGGTAATTTGGCCTAAATTGTCAAATATTTTCTGGCTTAAAGTCGGGTTACATTCTGACACAGAAATGTGATGTTGGTTTTATGCAAACAATGTTTATCTGAGAGAAATGTTTCCATGCAGAATAAGAACAAATTCTATGTTAAATATCTAACTGAAACATCCTTTCCATTGTCTTCGATTACTTTTAGAAGCCGTATTTTAACGCATTGTTTGGAAATCAAATCGCTTTGCCCATTGTTACGTATAAATAGGCGTTTCTCTAAACAAACATGCAAGATAATTGAGAATTGATGGATCACAATAGGACGCGCGACAACCTCCAAATATCGTCAGGTTGGTTCAGTGTTAGGGGGAGGGGGGATTTCCAACATATATTTTTGTTCTGACAAAACATTCTTCACATCAAATTGTGTTTCAGACGCGGTTTACAGACAAATCCGACAGCTGGCTTCGGCTCCAACAACGAGACATATCATATACAGTGTGAGATACAAAGACCTCAGAAGAAGAGTCAACCACCTTCTCAAAAGCATTTGTACACAGCGTATGTTGAAATAATAACTGTATGAAAAACACTACAGACCAAAGTTGGATCATTCAAATTCCGTTTGTTTCATAAACACGAATTTGGTTGCCGACATTTTTGAAACAAAAAAGTTTACAAGAAACATTTTATTCCCCACCCAACCGACCTTGCCGCCGTTGTTTCAAGGTCAAGTATAAAATCTTTAATCCAACATAAATACTCGTTACTGACAAAACACCTTTATTTAACCACTATAATTTGCTTTATGTGACGTCACCGGTGACGTCTTGACTTCTTGTTCTGTCCGGGGGCGGGGTTAAAGGATATTTTATATTCACAGCGCTTGGCGCACCACGTGTTGAAACTTTCGATATCGGTCCGTACTCGGTAAGCCTCCGCTGGGGGGCGCAAAACTTCGCGGCCAAGTATAACGCGGAAGTAAGTGTGACGTCATACGTTTTCACTTCACGATGGAACAGGATTTTATTTGTAGTTACGTCATCTCGGAAGCAGCAAAGCAATCCGGGTGAGTCGGAATATTCCAGCTAGACGAACTTGGGTCCGCTTCGATCGACTGGAACAAGCTTCAACTTACGTGGCCATTGTGTGGGCGGTCGGGCGTGACGGCGAGGTTGGGCCTCAAGGGACTCTTGTTCTCAACACAGGTATCACGTGACTCACGTTTTCAAGGTTATTTGCGTGATGGTTTGTTTAATCCTGAGGCAAGTATCAAAGTCACCTTGCACGTATTTGACATTTATGTCTCAATAAATAAGATGATTGGAACTATCGATAAACTCCCTACCTCAATTGTCTCATGTCTGTGATGTCATACAGGGGTACAAAAACCAGTTATTCAAATAAACGAATCGTCTATTACGTCATCATCCGTTCAAGTTTACTGGGAAGAAAATAAGGAAATCGCCGCGAGTTACGTCATCACCGCCAGGGCGGTGAACAACGCTTCGGTAAGTCAATGACGTAACAAGTTCGGCGATGACATCACTAAAAATGTTTTTGTAGAATTTTGTTTCGAACGCTGTCCTTGAAACGACGACAGTTGTTGATGGTTTAAGTTCTGGAACCAACTTTTCTGTGGTCGTTTCGTCACTTTCTTCTGGTCTGAGAAGCGAAGACAGCGACTCGCTATATTTCATCACAGGTAATTTATGTGTTTCATCTTAAAAAGAAAAGGAGTTTCATCTTAAAAAGAAAAGGAGCGTTTTAATAGCTGCATGTAATTGTAATTTAACAAATTTCTCTTTTTTTTACAAGTCGTTGCTGTTGAAATGGCAGCTTGGGTTTGTCTCAAGTATTGTGATGTAACAAACAGAAAATGTTGCTCCTGGTGGATTCAAATATTTTCATTTGTTAGAAAGACAATCTACAACAAAGCCTTTAATCTCAAATCATGTATTTCAGTTCCCTCCGCTCCGGATTTAAAAGTTAAACAAGTAAAGCACATCTCTATCGACCTCAAGTGGCCACCTGTTGCAGGTTAATTGATTATTTCATGATCAGCGATAACTGTCTGCAGCTTATATTTACTTTTAATTTAGGGGCTGCTACGTACGTACTTACTATGTACGACCTCGACAAAAACGTGACGTCAGTTTATGATGACATCACAAGCACCTCATTCAAGATATCTGACTTGACTCCTTCAATGAAATACCAGTTCCGCGCGTACACGATTGGCACGACTGGACTTGTGAGCTCTCTTAGCCGACTAGTGACTGCTTATACAGGTTTGTACTTGTGGTTAGGTGGCGCAATATTTAGTGTAACTTTTTGCATATAAAGTTGAAAATCCGGATATATCGATTCTAATATATTTTCTTACTCTATTTTGCAGCTCCTTCGAATCCTAATGACGTCACACTTGATTTCGTCACGGAAAGAAGTATTCAGATTCATTGGCAACCGCAACCAGGTAAGCCCCTGGTTGTCATCTTCCAACACCCAAAGTAACTTGATCACGTAATTTGCAGCTGCCATTCGCTACAACGTCATAATGACGTCACCCGACAACAAGAGATTTAAACAACAACGCAATGTGACGTCAACTGATGTTTGGTTCAGGGGTTTGAAGAGTGGGAATTTATACAAAATATCGGTTTATTCAGTGGGCAAAGGAAACATTGTTGATTACAATGTGGTTTATCCCATCCACGTGCAAACTGGTTCGTGCTTGAACTTAAAACTCTAAATATTTCCTATTATATTTCTATGTTGTGCAGTTCCAAGTCCGCCGGAGGGCGTGCGAGTGCTCACTTCTCATCCTACGGGCCTTCAAGTGACGTGGAATCATACGATTGGTAAAAATTTAGATACATTTGTTAAGAAAAACTATTTGATAAATTTAAAACACAACCAGGTTTTGGAACTCCTTCGTAAACATAGGAGGATAAACAGTGTTCAGTAAAAGTAACACCTATTTCCAACAATGCAACACCTATTTCCAACCATGCGTAACAGTTTGAATTTTGTGAGCTACAAACATAGGCGTCGATTTTTTAACGTTTTGTAAAATATTAAGGGTGACCTATCAAGGTTTTAGAAACACGCAAAAAACATTTCGTCAGTCGTATCGCCCTAAACATAGGAAACGACACAAATTCCGTTTCGTGTCACTTTGTTTTTACACCGAACCATGTTTTTGTAGCACTTAGCTTTAAACATTTTAATTATAGACCCTTACTGAAAGCAGCACATTTTTGTTTCACTCAGTCTGTTGCAGATTTAGTTATTATGAAGTAACAAACAAATCTATTACGGCACAATGACGATTCTAACCATTATGCTACAACAATTGCTGCGCTGCGTAACAATCCACGAGGCACTTGTGTTTGTCACGATTGTGACGGTGACAATAAAGGTCTTTTGTAACTGGCTTAACACATAGTATAATGTACATGTTTTTATCAGACAATAATTTTTAATTTAAACAAATCCAGGGGTGACAATGCATGCGTTGTCACTCCTGTTTGTTTGTGAGGGGTGACATGTCACCCCAGTCACCCTTAAATCGACGCCAATGGCTACATACAGATGGCCACTGTTTCGACTCGTGAGGCCTCATTAGGGCAGTTTGGTGTTACCATGGAGTATGAATTTTGTTACAGGCGCAAAAATCTATCATGTTGAATCTGAAAAGTTGGTAAAAGGTGAACCCACTGGCGACATCTACCGGGCGGTGAACTTTACCGCATCCACGGCGCTAGTGGGCGGTCTGGATCCAGGTTTTGAATACAGGTTAACAGTTCGAACCGAAAGTTCTCAGGGTGGAATCAGCAAACCGAGCGCTTCAATCATCAACTCAACAGGTTAGTTTACTCTGTAAGTGTTTATTATTCACGAACCAGATTTATAATCCATAGCCATGTACATGTGATATAATGGATTACATGAAGTTAAAACCTCGGGATTGTTTCATAAACAGAAATTAAAACGTAATGTCTTTGGTTACGTATTTTTATTGAGTTTGTGGAAATTTCTCCAGCACAAGTTTATGGTTAGGAACAACATGCACGGAGTGTTTGCAACGTAAAACAATTCCAAAATTATAATTTTAGTTTTTTCTACACAGTGTCAATGGTAACCTATATTTATTTTCCACAGTACCTAGTTTCGGTGGTTATCTATATTTATTTTGCACTGTACCTAGTTTCGGTGGTTATCTATATTTATTTTGCACTGTACCTAGTTTCGGTGGTTATCTATATTTAATTTGCACAGTACCTAGTTTCGGTGGTTATCTATATTTAATTTGCACAGTACCTAGTTTCGGTGATTATCTATATTTAATTTGCACAGTACCTAGTTTCGGTGGTTATCTATATTTATTTTGCACTGTACCTAGTTTCGGTGGTTATCTATATTTATTTTGCACTGTACCTAGTTTCGGTGGTAACCTATATTTATTTTGCACAGTACCTAGTTTCGGTGGTTATCTATATTTAATTTGCACAGTACCTAGTTTCGGTGGTTATCTATATTTAATTTGCACAGTACCTAGTTTCGGTGATTATCTATATTTAATTTGCACAGTACCTAGTTTCGGTGGTTATCTATATTTATTTTGCACTGTACCTAGTTTCGGTGGTTATCTATATTTATTTTGCACAGTACCTAGTTTCGGTGATTATCTATATTTAATTTGCACAGTACCTAGTTTCGGTGGTTATCTATATTTATTTTGCACTGTACCTAGTTTCGGTGGTTATCTATATTTATTTTGCACAGTACCTAGTTTCGGTGATTATCTATATTTATTTTGCACTGTACCCAGTTTCGGTGGTTATCTATATTTATTTTGCACTGTACCTAGTTTCGGTGGTTATCTATATTTAATTTGCACAGTACCCAGTTTCGGTGGTTATCTATATTTATTTTGCACTGTACCTAGTTTCGGTGGTTATCTATATTTAATTTGCACAGTACCTGAAGTTCCTGGTAAACCGTGGGCGACTTGGGTGAACATGACGTTCATGCTACTGAGCATGGAACCGGCTGAGGGCAAGTTTTGTTACTTATTTATGTAAGGTAGAGTTTTAAAATAATTTCACACTGATAGGTGCACAGAGTTACGTCACCGAAGCTGAACCATTGGATGGCGACGAAGTCCATCGCCAAATTATTCCATTCACAGATGTTTCTGACGTAACAGTGGATCAATTGTTACCGGGGTTGTGGTATTCGATTAAAGTTCGATCCATAAATGCGTTCGGTTTAATGAATCCCCAATCAAGCGAAGTTCTTCACGAACAATCCGGTTGGTTTATGTCGTCATAAATAAATTTGTGACGTAATTGAAAGTGCTTTGACGATTCGTTTATCTGCAGTTCCGGCACCTCCACCTATAGGTTCATTTTGGAAAGTGACGTCATCCTCCATGATGTTTCGATGGCCAGAAGTCAAAGGTGATGATGTCATATCCACATATTGATATTTATTTGTCATTTAAAACTGATTTCAATTTTATTTTGCAGGTGCACTATCTTACAACATTTACGTAACCACAACGGATGTAGACGATAGTTTTCCGGATCCGACAGAGGCACACTACCACACCAACGATACAGAATTTCAAGTTTGGGGTTTGAGGTCTGGGACGTTGTATGGGTTCCGAGCGCAAAGCATCGGCCACAGCGACAGAACGAGTAGTTTAGGAAGAATTAACTTCGAACGAACAAGTAAACCCTCACAAACCTTTGTTAAATTTACAAAGTAAAAAACAAAGGAATGAAATCGCGCAATGCACACGTGGTTACTGGTTTGTAAATTATCATCTTTTATTTCAGTTCCTCTTCCACCGACCAACATACGTCACACCAGAGTGACGCCATCCATTATTACGTTGGAATGGGAACCCGCTAAAGGTCATTATAGGTTTTGCTTTGAAAGCTGGATGACATTATACGTATTTTTACTAGAAGGAAACAATAAGCGTTTGTTTCCAAACAATCAACGGATAATGATTATTAAGTAACCGTAACTATGGTGAACGTAAGTTAAGATTTAACAGTATTGTGACGTAACACAAGAAACATATTACATTTCCTACACCCGTTTATAAAGAGTTGTGTTTGTGACGTCATGTTGGATAAATCGATTGAAGACAATTTTCCGCCCTCTTAACGCGTTTCATCTTTATAGGTGCTGTGCAATACGTCATAGTGATGCAATCAGGGACGAAGCGACACGAAACTCGATTGTCCAGCTTCCGGTCACGTGTTCAAGCGTCAGAGCTTGTTTCCGGTACTTGGCACAACTTCACGATCTACTCACAGGACAGAGAAGGTCGACTGAACGAGAATGGAAGTTCTACAGTGAATGTACAAACCGTCCCATTCCCACCTTCCAATGTCAGACTCAGGGATGCTTCTGTCACGGCTTACACGGTTATATGGGACGAAATGTGGGGTGAGATTGCATTGTTTTGTGTCACAATTAATACACAACCATATAAATGACAGCAACAGTTTAAGTTATATTCGATGTTTAAGATTTATTTAGAGATAATAAAATCAAGAAAAATATAATAAATTTTTAACCAGTGGATTTTCGCAGGGGCTGCGGCGTACTTAGTGAGGGCGGAAACATCCGATAGTGACGTAACAACCAGAGAAACGTTTGTTCGAGTTAACGGTTCGCGCCGAGCTCGCGTAGAAGGATTGGACCCGGGGACGAGATACAGGTTCTATGTTCGGTCTATTGGTTTCCAGGAGCAGAGAAGCCGGGAAACGCGTAGAGTTTCCGACACCACTCGTAAGTGTACCGCAAACGGGTGGGTAAAACTATCGGCAACTTTCCATTGTTTACGAAACTTTCTTTTTAGTGCCCGTCACGCCTGAGCAACCGCAACTTGAGGCCGTGACAACAACTTCAATGTCGTTGCTATGGAATGACGTCAAAGGTATAAAAACGCACACAGAAAAGAATTTATTTTTACGAAAACCTTGATTTCCAGGAGCAACGTATTTCCACGTTCGTGTCATTCAGTTTACTCCAGGCAACTCGACAGAATGGGAAGTTAAATCGGATGAGCCGTCAGATAGGGTAGTTGATCTGCTCCCTGGGGCTTGGTATAATATGAGCGTTTATTCCGTCGGCACGAGAAACAGGAGGAATTGGAAAGACAGCGAACCCTTGCATGCGCAAACAGGTTAGATTACAACTACCTAATATTTATCTGAAACTGCTAAATGTGAATTATTCGCAGTTCCTCTTGCTCCAATAACAATCAACATCAGTGACATCACAAATACTTCCATTCAACTCTCCTGGAACAACGTCACAGGTGAGCCATAGAAATCATACAAACTTAAAATGTTACTTAAATACGGCTTTGATGATACAAGGAGCCGGATATTACGTCATTTCCGTTCGGGAAGTGGAATCAGGTGAATCATTGGAGGACATTGAGACAGAGGAACCGGAACTGCTGCGAGTAGGTCTAGAAACAGGAACCGAATACGTGTTTCGGGTAACTAGTATCGGGCAAGACCAGGACAGGAAAAGCTCGCGAAGTTCTCCCGTGAAAGAGGAAACTGGTTAGTATCACGAAATCACGAATCATAATCATGTGAAGTATTTCAATTAATCCGTTGTTATGTTTAGACCCCGCTGCACCAGATCAGCCCACGTTTACATCTGTGACGTCACAATCTGTCGGATTGTCGTGGAATAGCGTGAAAGGTGATTGGTGAAGGCATTATTACGTTGAACTTGCAATTCGTGAGTGAATTGCATCTTGTGCGGTCATTTTGACAATGTACAATACCGCCATGTACAATACCGCCATGTACAATACAGCCATGTACAATACCGCCATGTACAATACCGCCATGTACAATACAGCCATGTACAATACAGCCATGTACAATACAGCCATGTACAATACCGCCATGTACAATACAGCCATGTACAATACAGCCATGTACAATACAGCCATGTACAATACCGCCATGTACAATACAGCCATGTACAATACAGCCATGTACAATACCGCCATGTACAATACCGCCATGTACAATACCGCCATGTACAATACAGCCATGTACAATACCGCCATGTACAATACCGCCATGTACAATACCGCCATGTACAATACCGCCATGTACAATACCGCCATGTACAATACAGCCATGTACAATACCGCCATGTACAATACCGCCATGTACAATACCGCCATGTACAATACAGCCATGTACAATACCGCCATGTACAATACCGCCATGTACAATACAGCCATGTACAATACAGCCATGTACAATACAGCCATGTACAATACCGCCATGTACAATACAGCCATGTACAATACAGCCATGTACAATACCGCCATGTACAATACAGCCATGTACAATACCGCCATGTACAATACCGCCATGTACAATACCGCCATGTACAATACATCCGAAAGTTCGGTTTCTTCTTTTTGTGCCGGACAAACTCCGTGAACACCTTCATCAAAAAAATATTATTTAAAAAATATTTCCGCAGGGGGGCGCAGTTACATTGTTCAAGTCACAAATCTCGAAAACAAAGAAAGAAATGAATTCCAAGTCTCTGGGACAGAGTTTGTGTCTGGGGGTCTGGACTCTGGAACACGTCACAATTTCACTATTTTCTCTGTTGGGAAATTAGGTAGAAGAAGTGAATACGGAAGTCCTCAAGCGTCGGTTGTCACTTGTAAGTCAGGAAATTATATATTATTACATCACAAAAGTTTTTGTTCTTTTTTTTACAGCTCCCGCTGTGCCACAAAATATCCGAACCATTGCAAGCACAACGACCAGCACAGAATTGCAATGGGACCAGGTCAAAGGTTAGGAAAACAATCTTTCTTGCAACAATTTTATGCGCGCCCATAACTTTTTGACGGGATGACAATAATAATAATTTGTGATAAAAAGTAAGATACAGATATTTTTACTGAGTTTTTAATCCAGATCGAGTTAAAATTTAATTCCCCGCATTTAAAGACCAAAAAGTTCACAATCTCTTGCAGGCGGGGTCGCTTACAGAGTGAATCTTAACCGTGGAAACATTGATGTAAAATCATATACCACCGATCAAGCGCGCCTTCTGGTTGAAAACCTCACCCAGGGGACTGAATATAGGTATGACGTCATCGCCATTGGTGAGGAAGGTCGACAGAGTGAGAGAGCAGTTCAACACACCGATTCAACAGGTGGATTTTCTTTATTCTAAACTTGTTACTGGATTAATCACAATATTATCCACAGTCCCATCTACCCCTGATGAACCTTCTGTGACGTCATTTGATGAAACTTCTATTTCGGTCACGTGGGATGCTGTTGAAGGTTTCACAATAGCTGCTTTTGTTGTTTAAACAACATATCATGGTCTTCGTTCTTATCGCCAGGTAACGTCATCAATTACGTCATCACATTTCAAGAGCAAGGATCAGATTTGACGTATGTGGATGAAAGTAGAGGGTTGGAGTTTAAACAGAGTGGGTTGAAGGCAGGAGTAAGATACGTCATTAGTCTTCACGCTACCGGTGACGGAGGAAAAAGATCTGACCAATCACCAAGCGTTGTTCAACAAACCGTGACAAACGCCCCTAAAAATTTTGTGCATACGTCAGTTGGAACTGATCACGTCACCCTTCAGTGGAATGACGTCACAGGTTTGGACATTTATGCTGTGGCAAAATGTCAATTATGCTTTATTAAAATATAGGAGCTTCTGGATACGAACTAGCTGTGAAGTCTGAAAACAATGACGTAGATACACGTCAAGTAGCAGTGACGTCATTGACTGTGTCCCCTCTTCTACCCGGAAACAAATATGTGTTTACTTTGAGGTCTATTGGAGATTTTGAAGTTCGAAGCAACGAAGAAATTTCGCTTGAGATTTGGACAGGTTTGAAAATCGCTTATTGTTAAAACTTGGCAAAAGATTCATCGCGGAGCCCACAACGTAATCCTTAAAATAGCCGTGTTACGTCATCAAACATCGTTTGCCATAAACTTTTACTTACCACCGAAATTATTTTGATTTACATCAATTTAACAGTTCCCAGCAGACCAAGCGGACTCACAGTCTTACAAGTTTTCCGCAACAGAATTTCCTTCGAGTGGCAACCGGTCAAAGGTAAGAGTTGGTTCTGTAAATCTGTATTCATTTACTGCGTTCTCCCACCTTACTCACTGCTTTCTCCGACCTTACTTAATTCATTCTCCCACCTCACTCAGTGTGTTCTCCCACCTAACTCAGTGCGTTCTCCCACCTAACTCAGTGCGTTCTCCCACCTTACTCAGTGCGTTCTCCTACCTCACTTAATTTATTCTCCCACCTCACTCAGTGTGTTCTCCCACCTCACTCAGTGCGTTCTTCCACCTCACTCAGTGCGTTCTCCTACCTCACTTAATTCATTCTCCCACCTCACTCAGTATGTTCTCCCACCTCACTCAGTGCGTTCTTCCACCTCACTCAGTGCGTTCTCCTACCTCACTTAATTTATTCTCCCACCTCACTCTGTGCATTCTCCCACCCCACTCAGTGCGTTCTTCCACCTCAGTCAGTGAGTTCTCCCACCTTACTCAGTGCGTTCTCCTACCTCACTTAATTTATTCTCCCACCTCACTCAGTGAGTTCTCCCACCTCACTCAGTACGTTCTTCCACCTCACTCAGTGCGTTCTCCTACCTCACTTAATTTATTCTCCCACCTCACTCTGTGCATTCTCCCACCCCACTCAGTGCGTTCTTCCACCTCAGTCAGTGAGTTCTCCCACCTCACTCAGTGCATGGGAGTTGATTTTGCAAGTGACCGTTCAACCAGAAAGGTTAAAGGAACTTGTTGCAAATGCTTACTAAAATCTAAAGTTGGCAGAATGTGGGTTCGATTCCCGCCATGGTCAAAGATAAGAAATTAAATCAGGGATTCTTATGTTAATAGGAGCGGTCCGTTACAAAGTTCAGGTGACGTCGTCAAGGGAACGTGACGTACCGACGGTAGGAGACGTCACATCATCCAGAGCTCTTGTGCGCCCCTTGCGCCCGGGTGGTTGGTACAATTTCACTGTGTATTCAATAGGAATGGAGGAGAGAGCGAATCTGGCTGGAAGTAAACCGCTTGTTGTTCAAACAAGTACGACTATTACGTCACAAACAACAACGCGATAGTTACAATACGGTTTTTTATAGACCCAAGATTTCCAGGAAGATTTGAAGTGGAAAATTTTACGATAAATTCTATAGGTTTTTGGTGGAGATCATCTTATGGTTTGTTAGAATGTTGAAAGTTTTATTCCCGGATTAAAAAAAAACCTTTAGGCGCTTCGAGGTATGACGTCACAATATCGTCCTCTGATGAAGGAGAAATTTTTTTTAATGAGGACGGAGGCAGGATCAAACGAATGTCCACTGTTTCCACTTCGTTGATTGTGACATCATTGAGATCGGGTACAGCTTATAACGTCACAATGCAAGTTGTAGGACAACAAGAGGGGCGGACGAGCGAAAAAGAAATCGCCTTCACACAATCAACACGTAAGGAATAAGAAAATAATTTACAACAAAATGAACTTTTATTTGTTTTCAGTGCCAGATACCCCATCGTTACCATGGGCAACCGCTACAACAACTTCCACTATTCGTCTCGAGTGGAATGACGTCAGAGGTAATTCATGACGTTTTCAAACGTTGACGATTAAAATACGGCAATTTTCCAGGTGCAACTTCCTATGACGTCATAATGAGGAGTACAGAATTGGAGGAGGATGTGATTACGTCGACTGTGACGAACGACATTGAAGTCAGAAATTTGCGACCGGGGGGAGTGTATGATTTCTATGTTTACTCTGTTGGAAATGAGAGAAATGAGGTTAAAAGTGAAACGTTGAGTGTACAAACTGGTAAGGAGTCAAACCTGAGTTTATTTCGGATATGTTATTTGTTCATGTTTTTCAGTGACATCATCCCCGGACAACTTCAAGATAACCAAGGTCATGACAAATTCCATGCTTCTTATGTGGGATGACGTACATGGTAGGTTAACAGCAAGCAAATGGATGTTTCAATTCTAAATTACTGTAACGCAGGAGCAACGTCGTACGAAGTCCGAATCACTCCATTGAATGGCCAACAACCAACCGGATACACTTTATTTGACGTGACGTCATACTTGGTGACATCACTTGATCCTGGCACAGAATATACCTTCTCTGTGCGCTCGATCGGAAGAGACAACGTCACAGAAAGTGACGTAAGCCGGCTTGTTACCATGGCAACGCGTCAGTACAATTTCCTATTATATTTGAACAAACATAATTAACACGTAATATATTAACAGTTCCGAAAACAGTAACTGACGTCACAGTAGATGACGTCACGGAGACAAATGTAACATTAAGCTGGATACCTGCATCAGGTTAGCTCACACAAATAAAACTTCTTCGTTTGTTTCGTCACAATCTAAATTAACAGGCGCCCAAAGTTACGTCGTCATGGTTACTAGTGATTTGACAAACGGTAGTCTCGAAGCAGTCGTTTCCACAGCAACAGTGTCCGCACTGAGGCCAGGAACGTGGCACGAGTTTCGAATTGAAAGTGTTGGTGTTAGAGGTACTCGAAATATCGACCAGGATGTGCGGATTAGGAAGCAAACAGGTGAATAACTGACATAAATATCACTTATTACTCCCCTGCTGCTTACGTCACTAACCTGATATTTATGTTGGTCTTGTTTGCATGATTACGTTTTCTATTTATTGTATGGCGATAAGTGACAGACTGTATTGTCCAGGTATATTTAGTTTAGCGCTTACAAAAGGTTTATCCGATTCTTGTAACACTCAGTTAAATAATCCGATCGTCCACTAAAGTTTTTACCAAGAAATTAATTTCAGTTCCCAATCCACCGAACAGCATTAATGTTGACGAAGTTACAACAACCTCCATCTTTTTATCTTGGAGGAAAATTCATGGTCAGAAAAACTTTCTGCAATTTTTGTGATTGAAAACTAACAAATTCCAACTTAGGTGCGTCGTCATACAACGTCATCGTAAAGTCATTACTCAGTGACATAATTAGCACGTATAATGTCCTGTCTTCGGAAACACCAAAGTATAAGATTACTGATTTGTCGCCTGGTACCAAGTATGTCGTCACAATTGTAACTATTGGGGAGGAAGGGCAAATTAGTCAAAACAGTCGTGAGATTCATGAAGGAACGCGTGAGTTTTGTGAGTATTCTATTCATATGACACATTTTAATGAACTTGTTTGCATTTAAAAGGACCGAATACCACTGAGGGAGTTGATGTACGTGAAGTCAGCACAAGGTCAGTCGCTTTGACGTGGAAAGCTGTCATTGGTATGAAAAATGTTGTAAAGTAATTTTTTAAGCTTACATTAATACCTGCGCATTTTCAAAGGAGCCGAAAAGTACGAGGTATTTTACCGAGCCAATATCAGTTCGTCTGAGCGTCACGTGATTGAAAGCGTCACGCCGGAAGTTGATGTGATTGGTTTAGATCCAGGCACGTGGTATGAGTTTGTTGTATTTTCTGTTGGAATAAAAGACAGAAGAAACAACAAAGGAAGTGAAAAAATACAAATACAAACAGGTAAGTGTCCAACTTGTTGAAATAACAAACAAACACCAACAAAAAACTTCATCTTAGTACCAAGTGCTCCACAAAATGTTACTATCACCAATGTTACTACGTCATCAATTACCGTTACTTGGAACGACGTCATTGGTAGGGCATTGTGTAAACGGCGGATGTAATATACGTCAATAGAAACATTTTGTAATGCAGGAACTGCTAAATACAAAGTTGAATATGGCACAACGGAAGATGACGTCACTAACATTATAGAGACGAATGTGACGTACATAAAAGTGACGTCATTGTTGGGTGGTACGACGTATTGGTTTGTTGTGAAAAGTATTGGCGAGGAAAGTAGAATTAGCGAAGGGAGTGCTGAAGTTCGTGACGTAACAGGTTTGTATGACGTAACAATGCATTTTGATTGCGATTTCAAGTATTTTTGTTTTTATTCAGTTCCCTACAGACCAACACAGCCGAGGGTGGTAAACGTCACGACCAACCAAATTGTGTATGACTGGAGTGACGTCAAAGGTTGTGTTTCTCTTTATCTGTTTGTATTACTTTTCTGCTTATCTGTAAACTTTAGGGGCAACACTTTACGTAATTAGAGTGACGTCAAACAATGACGGGAAACTTGTGACAGAACTTCAAAATGTAGCCTCAGGAATTACAGTCGGAAATTTAACTTCTGGCGTGTTGTATGACGTCACAGTTTATTCCGTGGGAGTTTCTGATCGTTTAAATAGGTTGGGAAGTGATATTGTGACGCAACAAACAGGTTTGTTTTGAAGATATTTTGTTCTTCAGCTAATGACTAAAACTTGTTGGTAGTTCCATCCTTCCCTAAGAACTTCCAAATAACCGACGTCACAACAAATTCATTGATGATGTCCTGGGAGCCAGTTGTGGGAGCCGCGTCATACATGGTTACGTCGGCGACAGACGATAGTGACGTTGTTGTAGCCAATCCCATATTGACGACAAACCTTACATCACTTCTAGTTATGGACCTGGTTGCCGGAACTGAATACAGTTTCACCGTGAAGGCGGTTGGTCACAGCGATCTCACGAGTAGTGAAACTCACGAAAATCGTGAGACGACGCGTAAGTTAAAAGTAAAATTTTGCTGTGACCTCTTTTTAACCCTCACACTCTTTAGTTCCTGTTGCTCCAGCCGTTGTGAACGTAACTCGTGTTTCCACGACAACCATTACGCTAACCTGGATGGATGTCAAAGGTAACTGTTTACTGTATGACGTCATGCTTGATCTAAACCTCATATCGTAATAGGAGCAGCTGGATACGTCATAAAAACTCGTGCGTTACGTGCGTCCGGAGATGTTGATGACATCAAAACTGCCCATTCTGACGTAACAGTGAATAAATTACAACCGGGTTTGTTTTACAATTTTACAATTCATTCTCTTGGAACAAAAGATCGAATCAATCACCAGCAATATTTCATTGTGACGCAACAAACAAGTAAGAAAACAAACATTTCGAATATAAAACAACAATTAAGTAATTTTTTGCGCAGCTCCTCAAACACCGCAAAATTTTTCTGTCACTGATGTCACAACGACGTCGGTGACAACCTCATGGGATGACGTCATCGGTACATTTATTGTTCGTTTATCTTTATTTCTTTTCACAAACTTTCCTTTCGCAATAGGAGCCAAAAGTTATGTTGTGGAAACAGTCGGTCCACGCGCTACTAACCCCATTATTACGTCACGAACTTCAGCTGTAATAGATGATTTGGAACCTGGTATCACGTATGGATTCACAGTGAAAGCTGTCGGTCACGAAACGACTCTCACGAGCAATAAATCACATGAAGTGGAAGAACAGACAAGTAAATTGGTGTTTGATTGAAAACAATCTTTACATAAAGTGATTTTGCAGCTCCGTTGCCACCTGGCAGAATTCGACCTGGTTACGTCACTACCAATTCCATACAACTTCTGTGGGATGACGTCATAGGTGAGTGACGTAATAAATACGTAGTTAAAATATGACTGGTAATTTCTGGCAGGAGCTGAATATTTTGTGGTTAACGTCATCGGAAGTGACGGAGTCATTGTTAAAACTGAAACGTCACAATCAAACCGGATATCGATAGAAGACCTGGTTTCTGGCGACACCTACCGGTTTACTGTTGCAAGTGTGGGAAAATTTAATCGTGAAAACATCGACCCGGAAGTGATTGTTACGCAATCAACACGTAAGTTTTTCAAACTTTAAACGAAACAATGGATTAATATTAAACTCTACAGAACCCCAACCCCCACGAAATATCAGAATCAATAACGTCACGTCCGGTTCACTGTTAATCTCATGGGATGAGTCAAATGGTATCAACTTGCTACGTCATGGTTTACGTGGTTTTCTAACAATGTACATTACAGGCGCGCTTTATTACGTCATAAACATGCAAACAAACGGAAGCAAATTTATTGAAGAATTGACAAGTGACAGAACATTTCTTAGTTTGTTTAACTTAACATCGGGAATCGATTACATTTTCACGGTGAAAGCAGTCGGGCGACAACAACTCACAAGCGAGACATCACTCGAAGTTCGTGATTCAACTTGTAAGTCATGCAACCAGGGTTACCATGAGACAAAAAATTATTACTCAGATTTTTTGAAATTATTTCTGTCATTTGAGTTAGGAGGTAATAATTAATTACGTCATTACGTACAAACATTAATTTTAACCATAACATGGGAGCTTAACAACATATATTGCAAAACAAGTAAACATGTGTTTTTTGAGAGTCTGCTGCGAAAAATCTTAGAAATAATTGCAATATCGCACAGATATAACTTTCATGACGTCGTATTCACGTTTTTTTTCAGTACCAACTTCGCCGACTGAGGTTAGGATAATTAACGTTGAATCAACTTCTTTATCGCTTGCTTGGAGTCCTGTCAGAGGTAAGCCAAGGTAAATAGAGGAAATGATTTTCATAAACTCCGTGGTTTCAGGGGCTGTCGGCTATCAAATCACTCTCTCCCGACCACAAGGGGAAATATTCTACTTTAATACTGACGTCAACAACGCTACTGTTTCTAACTTGACCCCGGGTGACGATTACATTTTACAAATCGTTGCAATAGGGACTAGAGGAAGACATAGTGACGTAACAAGCGCACAAGTTAAACAACAAACAGGTATTAATACAATTATTAAGCAACAATTAGGCATGACATATTCGCCGTTTTTTCCAGCTCCAACATATCCTGATTATTTTATTGTCAATGACGTCACAGCTTCGTCACTGCGACTGACTTGGGTCGAATCTAACGGTTTGTGAAGATTCATCAATCTGAATGGTTTTCTATCAATTTTTTATATTTTCTGAGCAGGCGCAGTTGCTTATTACATCAAAAGTTATGACGAAGATGATAGTGTAAACGTTTCCAGAACGAATATGACGTCATTATTGTTAAGCAACCTCCCTTCTGGAACGACATACAACTTCACACTCACACCGATTGGTAGAAATGAATTAATTGGGGTGACGTCACCAGAAATACAGGAGACGACTCGTGAGTGACTCAAATGTTGAAGCAAAATTATGTTTATAAGTTGTATTTTGCAGTACCATCCAGCCCAAATAAGTTGGTGGCTGTTGACGTCACAACGGCATCAGTGACGTTGCAATGGGAAGATGTAAAAGGAAGTGTTGGTTATATTGTTGAGGAAAGAGAAAGGCTTTTCAATGTTTCTGACACAAGGTTTGAAGTATCCGGTTTAGAGTCGGGTAATTGGTATCGATTCCTCGTCTATTCGTTCGGCGTCGGTGGAAGAATTAATCCGAATCCAAGTAAAGAAGTTCGAAAACAGACAGGTACCATTGTTATAATAAAGCACTTAAACCACTTGACGTTACGTCATTTCCTCTACAAGTGCCCTCCCCCCCGACCGGAATCAACGTCACGCAAGTCAACGTCACATCCGTCACCATTGAATGGAAGCACGTGATTGGTCAGTTTCTTAGGTTCAGATTTTATAAATTGTTTCAATCCATTCGTTTATTTTAAATCCCCGTTTGCTACAAAAACAAATTTATTTCCGCCACAAAATCTTTTTTCACGTAAAGCTTGTATGTTTCCACGTGTAAAATCATATCAGTGCAGCTTGAGGCTGAGTCTGGTCTGGTTGGTTAACTGTCCAAACACAAGCAGTTGTTTCACCACAATGTTCTCCACTGTTTGTACCGAACGACATTTACTGCGTAATTTCGTGTGGAATTTGTGTGTGGATTTTCAACCTCGGCTGCCAGTTGCACTGATGAGATGTGAAATACTGCACAAACCTCACTGATCATTTACTCCAAAGATATTTAAGCAATACCGTAAACGGAACTTGGCGATAAAAATGTTTAATAGTGTTATCTTTTCGCAGGGGCACAAAACTATCAAGTGCAAATCTCAACCGATGACGTCAGTGATGCTTACGTATTAACAGAGGCGAATTTTATAACTGTTCTATCGTTAAAACCGGGCACGACCTATGATTTCTATGTGAGAACATTGGGCGAGGAAGGGCAGTCAAGCGTGAAGAGTCACGTGGTTCGTGAGACGACGAGTGAGTGACCGAGAGACGGTGGAATCTCAACATATTAACCATTATTTATTTGCTCTACTAAACATTATTATGACGTAAATTTGACATGACGTTGCATGTACTTGCATGTTGGTTTGATCGGTGACGCCATAAGGTGAATAAACAATTTCATGCACGTGGTGTATTGTGACGAAACGATTTTGTTTTCGTAAAAACACTGTCTTAGGAATTTTTTCTTTTGTAAGTAAAAATTTCTCTGGGAATTTTTGCTGAAACAAAAATAACACTAATTAGACAAAGCAATCGCGGGATGCGTGCTTGTTACGTCATAGAGGAATAAGTAACTACTTGTTTCTACATATTGGAGACACTAACGTGTAGGTTGTTGACAAGGTAAGTTTGTTGTGTGGTTCTTGGTGATGTTTCATTTTAATATTCCAAGGAAACACAAAAAAATCAGACAAGATTTTTAATTATATTTTCAAATGTTGCAAAAAAAGTGCAGCGGTTCCAACCCCAAAAAAGTGTAGCAGGTTCCGCCCCCCCAAATGTGCAGCGGGTACCGCCCCCAAAAAGTGTAGCCGGTTCCGCCCCCCAAATGTGCAGCGGGTACCGCCCCAAAAAGTGCAGCAGGTTCCGCCCCCCCAAATGTGCAGCGGGTTCCGCCCCCCAAATGTGCAGCGGGTTTTGCCCCCAAAAAGTGTAGCGGGTTCCGCCCCCAAAGAGCGCAGTGGCTTCCGCCCCCCCCCAAAAAAACATGCAGCAGGTTCCGCCCCCACAAAAGTGCAGCAGGTTCCGCTCCCCAAATGTGCAGCAGGTTCCGCCCCCCAAATGTATAGCGAGTACCGCCCCCAAAGAGCGCAGTGGCTTCCGCCCCTCCCCCCAAAAAAACATGCAGCAGGTTCCGCCCCCACAAAAGTGCAGCAGGTTCCGCCCCCAAAATGTGCAGCAGGTTCCGCCCCCCAAATGTGTAGCGAGTACCGCCCCCAAAGAGCGCAGTGGCTTCCGCCCCCCCCAAAAAAAAACATGCAGCAGGTTCCGCCCCCAAAAAGTGCAGCAGGTTCCGCCCCCCAAATGTGTAGCGAGTACCCCCCCCAAAGAGCGCAGTGGCTTCCGCCCCCCCCCAAAAAAAAGACATGCAGCAGGTTCCGCCCCCACAAAAGTGCAGCAGGTTCCGCCCCCACAAAAGTGGAGCAGGTTCCGCCCCCCAAATTTGCAGCGGGTTCCGCCCCCCAAATGTGCAGCGGGTTCCGCCCCCAAAAAGTGCAGCGGGTCCAACCCCCACAAACTGTAGCGAGTACCGCCCCCAAAGAGCGCAGTGGCTTCCGCCCCCCCCCCAAAAAAAAATGTAGCGGGTTCTGCCCCTAAAAAGCGCAGTGGGTTCCCCCCCCCAAAGTGCAGCCGGTTCCGCCCCCCAAAAGTGCAGCGGGTTCTGTCCCTCCCCCAAAAAAATGCTGCGGGTTCCGCCCCCTCCCACCCCCCAAAAGTGCAGCGGGCCCAACCCAACACGTACAGCCTCCAGCAGACACACATGAGTAGTTTAAATCCTAACCCCTGGCTAAAAAGTTTGTTTCAAGCAGGTTCGTTTGTAAACACGGTCAATATCGCACGGTGATATTTTCTGGCTTTTTAGCCATAAATGCGGTCGGGAAACCCCCTGTTGAGGTTTTTTACCATATATATTTTTTCAGCTCCTTTATTTCCGCCCACAATCAACGTCACTTCCGTTAGTCTGCAATCCGCGATTTTTAAGTGGGAAGAACAGAAAGGTTTGGAGAACATTAAACATCTATACTTCATGTAGTAACCTTGTTACGTCACTAGGCGCAGTGTCCTACGTCATGTTTATCGAAAGTAGGGAGGGGTTGTACAAAAGTGTTGACGTAAAACAAACGCAAGTTGAAATTCTGGAACTATCACCAGGAACATGGTATGACGTAACAATTACATCTGTGGGAGTAAATATGAAACCGAATCCTTCAAGAAGCGAAATTGTTTCGTTCCAAACCGGTAAAAAGTTTGTTGATTCTAAGTTCTGTTAAATTTGATCTGAAAATACACTTTCTAGACGTCGTAGAACCGAGGAATGTTTCAATTTCTCAAACAACTAATTCTAGTTTTATTGTGACGTGGGAGGAAATAACAGGTAACAATTAATCTGACGTGTTTCGAGACTAAAGACGTTGCCAAAAAAAGTCAACAAAACTCATTAACGCTAAGTCAGAAAAATATTCATTAAAAAGTGTTATGACGTAACGCAAATTTCCAACCCAAAGGAGCATCCGAATATGAGGTCATAGTGACGTCACAAACTGCCCAGTCACTCCCGTTGATAATCCAGACGACCGACATATTTGCGGTTGTTAAGGATTTAGAAGCAGGAACAACGTATGACGTCATTTTGACAACGGTTAGTGAGTCGGATGAGCGAAGCATTCCAAGTGACGTCATAAGTGAAGCAACGCGTAAGTAATCATAAATTCTCACAAAGATTGTCAAAACTAACAATTGCTCATTTCAGTTCCACAAACTCCAACTTTCGCAAATCCTGTTGACGTCACAGAGAACTACGTCACGCTTGAATGGGAAGAAAGAAAAGGTTTATTTATTCTCGAATAATAGTTTTTACGAATAGTAGTGCTTATTTGCAGGAGCTGAATCTTATAGGGTTGAAGTGGTCGGTAAAAACGATACCAGCCACCGAATATCTTCGATTAATCGAACTATTATCGATAATTTATCACCTGGTTCTTTATATCGCTTCCGAATATTTTCAATCGATTACAAGGATCGTGAAAGTGAAAGTGGAAGTTCGTTTGTTACGCAACAAACAAGTAAACACGTAATTGGACAAACTCAACAATAGCTTATTTAACACCAAATCCTTTCTTTCAGAAACTGAAGCTCCGCAAAATGTTTCCACTTTATTCGTTACAACGAATTCGATTTTCGTGTCGTGGAATATAGTTTACGGTGAGTTGCGAAAACGGGAATCTCCCTGTTTCAATGATATTAACGAACAGTTTTTCGAAGGCGCGACGAAATACAAGCTAAGTTTTTCAAACTCACCCGACGACCTCACCTCCCATATCCTGGTAAACGTGACGTCATACAACTTGACGTCACTCGATGCTGGTAGCGAGTATTACATAACGGTAAAATCTATTGGGTTGTACTCTGGTTTGGAAAGTGATGAAAGCAATCGAATATCAGTGGCAACATGTGAGTTATGTCAACTTTAATATAAAACTGATCTGCAACCATTTGTGTCGGATTTCAGTACCGGAAGTTGTTTCAAGTTTTGTCTTAACGGAAGTGACGACTACAAGCATCACAGTCGCGTGGCAACCAGCTAATGGTAGGAGATTTTGTTCAGTTACGTCATTCATGTTTTTTTTGTAACGTTTCCTAGTTTGAATTATCATTTTGATTGCAGTTGTACGTGAAACGTTAAATTCCGTAAATAACAATCTGTTTATTCTTCCCCGTTTGTTTCGTCACAGGTGCGAAGTTCTACAAACTATTATTTACATCAACACAAACCAACACAAGTGGAAACGTCAAAACATCGACAACGTCAGCCACTGCGGCTGCTTTGAGGCCAGGAAGTTGGTACAAGATCCGTGTGATTTCTATGGGAGACTTGCAGGTAGAGAATTCTGCTTCTGAAGTTTCCATGGAAACGCAAACAGGTTTGGAAACGAGTTTATTTATTTCCAAGTTAAGTTTAATTTACGCCGTTGCTATGTTACAGTTCCCCTGGCAACAAGCAAGGTCGAAGTGTCACAGATAAACACGCGTTCACTTCATATCACATGGAATCATGTGAATGGTGAGATCACGAACCAAAGTGTTTATGTTGTTTAAAATCACGTGTCGATGATTGTTCGTGAAAGCTTTGTGATAAACCTGTTAATCACGTCGTGATGTGAAATCGATTTTCTTGAAGGGGCGAAAATCTACATCGTCAGGTACTTTCCCGCAACTGATAACACCACGATACATTCACAAACAACAAACAGAACGTCATCAACATTAAGTTCCCTGGTCCCCGGGACAACTTATGTCATCACAGTGACGTCAATCAACTTCGAAGATCGTTACAGCGCCGCAAGTGTTGAAATTCGAGAAACTACCCGTAAGCAAATGATTATTCGAAACCTTTACTTGATTTAAATTTTAATTTTCCAAACAGGACCGGCGGTCACGTCCGGACTAACTTCCGATGACGTAACAACTACGTCAGTTTCGTTGTTGTGGCAACCCGTGCAAGGTTTGTTTGCATTGCTGATTAGTTGTGAGAAATGTTATTTTACTTTTGCTTTACAGGCGCCGAAAAATACGAGGTATTTTACCGAGCTAATAGCAGTTCGTCTAAGCGTCACGTGATTGAAAGCGTCACACCGGAAGTTGATGTGATTGGTTTATATCCAGGCACGTGGTATGAGTTTGTTGTATTTTCTGTTGGAATAAAAGACAGAAGAAACAACAAAGGAAGTGAAAAAATACAAATACAAACAGGTAAGTGTCCAACTTGTTGAAATAACAAACAAACACCAACAAAAAACTTCATCTTAGTACCAAGTGCTCCACAAAATGTTACTATCACCAATGTTACTTCGTCATCAATTACCGTTACTTGGAATGACGTCATTGGTAGGGCATTGTGTAAACGGCGGATGTAATATACTTCAACAAAAAAACGTTTTGTAATGCAGGAACTGCTAAATACAAAGTTGAATATGGCACAACGGAAGATGACGTCACTAACATTATAGAGACGAATGTGACGTACATAAAAGTGACGTCATTGTTGGGTGGTACGACGTATTGGTTTGTTGTGAAGAGTATTGGTGAGGAAAGTAGAATTAGCGAAGAGAGTTCCGAAGTTCGTGACGTAACAGGTTTGTATGACGTCATATTACCAACTGAGATGTTTTCGAATTTAAAGAAAAAAATAAATTTTCTGAAGTTTAAACTTTTGTTCTTTCTGAAAAAACAATTTGATTGTTGGCTTTAGTTCCGGAGTTGCCATACATCCTTACAAAACTTGACATTTCGTCATCTACGTCTGACATAGATTGGAATGACGTAAAAGGTAACTGACGTAACAAGTAATCTCTCGATGTTAACTGGTCAATATTTATAGGAGCGATAAATTACATTGTGTTCATCAAACTCCGCGGGAGCAACATTAGTTCATCCATAGTTGTGACCGAATCATCAGCTATTTTGCAAAATCTTTTACCCGGCAACTGGTATGACGTCGGCGTGACGTCAGTTGGGATAGAAAATCGCAAAAACCCTGGAAGAAGCAAAGTTTTAAGTTTTCAAACAGGTAATTTGAGTTATTCTATGAGGTTTCGCAAAAACAAAAATTGCGTTGTTTCAGTGCCTTTGCCCCCTAGTGACGTCATAGTTGATGAAATCACAAACTCTAGTTTCAGAACAACCTGGAGTAAAGCTAAAGGTGACATTCAAATTTTTATGATTTTACCAATTTGAACAAAAATTATGCGTTTCGTAGGTGCTGCAAATTATTCTGTTACCATTACCTCTCCAAATAAAAACTTCACGTTATTCTTTAACGTGACGTCACAAACGACCAGAATGCATGTGAATGAATTGACGTCAGCAACACAATATAACGTTAGTATTGCTTCAATCAGTGAAGAGAGTAAGAAAAGTCAATCAAATCCATCCACCCGTGTGTTAACATGTAAGAAAACTTCTGTAATGTTTGTAAAGGCGTTTCATATTTCTTTATTGTTTCTAAAGTGGCGGATAATCCAAAAAGGCTTTTGGTTGTTGACGTCACAAACACAAGTGTTAAGATAAAATGGGGTAAAGTGCGAGGTATGGAGGCGGCTACAAGCATTGTAGTAAATTATATCAGAAACATATTTATATTTATTTGCAGGAGCTGAATCTTATAGGGTTGAAGTGGTCGGTAAAAACGATACCAGCCACCGAATATCTTCGATTAATCGAACTATTATCGATAATTTATCACCTGGTTCTTTATATCGCTTCCGAATATTTTCAATCGATTACAAGGATCGTGAAAGTGAAAGTGGAAGTTCGTTTGTTACACAACAAACAAGTAAACACGTAATTGGACAAACTCAACAATAGCTTATTTAACACCAAATCCTTTCTTTCAGAAACTGAAGCTCCGCAAAATGTTTCCACTTTATTCGTTACAACGAATTCGATTTTCGTGTCGTGGAATATAGTTTACGGTGAGTTGCGAAAACGGGAATCTCCCTGTTTCATTGATATTAACGAACAGTTTTTCGAAGGCGCGACGAAATACAAGCTAAGTTTTTCAAACTCACCCGACGACCTCACCTCCCATATCCTGGTAAACGTGACGTCATACAACTTGACGTCACTCGATGCTGGTAGCGAGTATTACATAACGGTAAAATCTATTGGGTTTTACTCTGGTTTGGAAAGTGATGAAAGCAATCGAATATCAGTGGCAACATGTGAGTTATGTCAACTTTAATATAAAACTGATCTACAACCATTTGTGTCGGATTTCAGTACCGGAAGTTGTTTCAAGTTTTGTCTTGACGGAAGTGACGACTACAAGCATCACAGTCGCGTGGCAACCAGCTAATGGTAGGAGATTTTGTTCAGTTACGTCATTCATGTTTTTTTTGTAACGTTTCCTAGTTTGAATTATCATTTTGATTGCAGTTGTACGTGAAACGTTAAATTCCGTAAATAACAATCTGTTTATTCTTCCCCGTTTGTTTCGTCACAGGTGCGAAGTTCTACAAACTATTATTTACATCAACACAAACCAACACAAGTGGAAACGTCAAAACATCGACAACGTCAGCCACTGCGGCTGCTTTGAGGCCAGGAAGTTGGTACAAGATCCGTGTGATTTCTATGGGAGACTTGCAGGTAGAGAATTCTGCTTCTGAAGTTTCCATGGAAACGCAAACAGGTTTGGAAACGAGTTTATTTATTTCCAAGTTAAGTTTAATTTACGCCGTTGCTATGTTACAGTTCCCCTGGCAACAAGCAAGGTCGAAGTGTCACAGATAAACACGCGTTCACTTCATATCACATGGAATCATGTGAATGGTGAGATCACGAACCAAAGTGTTTATGTTGTTTAAAATCACGTGTCGATGATTGTTCGTGAAAGCTTTGTGATAAACCTGTTAATCACGTCGTGATGTGAAATCGATTTTCTTGAAGGGGCGAAAATCTACATCGTCAGGTACTTTCCCGCAACTGATAACACCACGATACATTCACAAACAACAAACAGAACGTCATCAACATTAAGTTCCCTGGTCCCCGGGACAACTTATGTCATCACAGTGACGTCAATCAACTTCGAAGATCGTTACAGCGCCGCAAGTGTTGAAATTCGAGAAACTACCCGTAAGCAAATGATTATTTGAATCCTTTACTTGATTTAAATTTTAATTTTCCAAACAGGACCGGCGGTCACGACCGGACTAACTTCCAATGACGTAACAACTACGTCAGTATCGTTGTTGTGGCAACCCGTGCAAGGTTTGTTTGCATTGCTGATTAGTTGTGAGAAATGTTATTTTACTTTTGCTTTACAGGCGCCGAAAAATACGAGGTATTTTACCGAGCCAATAGCAGTTCGTCTAAGCGTCACGTGATTGAAAGCGTCACACCGGAAGTTGATGTGATTGGTTTATATCCAGGCACGTGGTATGAGTTTGTTGTATTCTCTGTTGGAATAAAAGACAGAAGAAACAACAAAGGAAGTGAAAAAATACAAATACAAACAGGTAAGTGTCCAACTTGTTGAAATAACAAACAAACACCAACAAAAAACTTCATCTTAGTACCAAGTGCTCCACAAAATGTTACTATCACCAATGTTACTACGTCATCAATTACCGTTACTTGGAATGACGTCATTGGTAGGGCATTGTGTAAACGGCGGATGTAATATACGTCAATAGAAACATTTTGTAATGCAGGAACTGCTAAATACAAAGTTGAATATGGCACAACGGAAGATGACGTCACTAACATTATAGAGACGAATGTGACGTACATAAAAGTGACGTCATTGTTGGGTGGTACGACGTATTGGTTTGTTGTGAAAAGTATTGGCGAGGAAAGTAGAATTAGCGAAGGGAGTGCTGAAGTTCGTGACGTAACAGGTTTGTATGACGTCACAGTGGTTATTTTACCACATTCTCTTTGTTTTTTTGGAAAGATTAATCATTGATATTTGTTGCTGAGATCAGTAGATATTTAGATACTTCCTGTATCTTCCATTTTGTTTTCTACCAAATATGGATCGGCTACAAAGATTTTGCTGAAAATTCACGGATGGAGAAAATGCATATAAAAATTTGCATGATTTCACGCATGATTGCCTGCACGCATGACATCACTACTTTCTATGTTTGATTTCTATGGATTATTTATGTTCAATATTTCAGTTCCAACATCGGCTGGTCCTCCAAAAGTTACTGACGTCACCACGAATTCGATTACGTTATCATGGAATGACGTCAAAGGTTTGTAAGCAACAAATCTACCAGATGACATAAATACCAGAGCAGAAACATAGAAAACAAGTGTCCAAAAATGAAAATTTGGACGAATAAAATCAAACTATTTTTATTTTAAGGGACACAACTTTACGTCATAAAAGTAAGAAATTCTCTTGATGAAGTCATAATGGAAATAAACGGTAGCAGATCTTACATCACAATCGAAGGATTACATGCTGGAATAGTTTACAACTTTTCTATTCTCACTGTTGGTCGTTCCGGTCGAGTTAATAACATTGAAGATTCGTTTGTGACGCAACAAACAGGTTTGTGTTTATAATTGTCAATCAACATTTACAAACATGAATTATTTTTCTAGTTCCCAACCCACCAGGAAATTTCCGCATTAGTGACGTCACCACCACAAATGCAACAGCCTCATGGGATGACGTAATAGGTAAAGCTTTTATTGAGGAAAGGCCCTAGAAAATGTCGTCCAACGTATTTTTATTCAGGGGCTCATTCTTACCTCCTTGTGCGCCAATCACAAAATGTATCACAATCTTTACTTATCACGTCACAAACATCATTCGAATTTGATGATTTACTCCCTGGAATCTTGTACACGTTCTCGGTGAAGGCAGTCGGTGACGTCACAAGCTCAAAATCTCCCACAATCCAAATCCAGACAGGTTTAAGGTTGTCCCTCGGTTAAACCACAAATAATTTTATGCTATTCCTTTCTTAGTTCCCTTGGCCCCTACATCACTGACAGTTGCCGCTGTGACGCCACATTCGGTGGATCTACAATGGAACGACGTTATAGGTTTTAACACTTTCAAACATCAGTTGTCTTTGTCATAGCAATTATCATCATTAGGTGCAAGAAATTATGTGGTCAACGTCACAAACTCGGACAGCGATGAAGTCATCAAGACTTTAATAGTTGAAGAAAACAAGGCGGAAGTTCACGAGTTGGAAGCTGGAGTTTTCTACGAGTTCTTGGTGTTTTCTGTCGGCGAACAAACAAATCGACAAAACGCATTTGTGACGCAACAAACAGGTAAATAATGGCGTCGTCATAAAAGGTAAATAATGACGTAAACTTACTTGCAATAAAACTATTTTGTTTCAGTTCCGGGTATTCCACAAAACGTCAGAGCTAATGATGTCACTTCATTATCAATAGCGCTTATGTGGGATGACGTCATAGGTAGCGTAAATTCACAGTTTTTAAATATTTGTTGTAACTTTGTGGGTTGCTAGGCAACACCGGTTATAGAGTGGAGGTTATTAGAAGCGAAAATCGCACAACGATTCATACGAAAAACTCTTCTGTTGTTATCGATGATTTGAGTCCTGGCATCACGTATCGGTTCACGGTGAAAGCATTTGGTCACGGATATCTCACGAGCGAATCATCACAGGAAGTTGAAGAACAAACAAGTGGGTAACGGATGGGGATGTGAAATTGTGATGGAATCAAAAAAGTGAATCCAGTCCAGAAACTGATTGATCTCAAATTGCACCGGGCTAAGTTTAACCATCTGTGAAAGTGATTGATCTCATATTGTACCCGGCTAAGTTTAACCATCTGTGAAAGTGATTGATCTCAAATTGTACCGGGCTAAGTTTAACCATCTGTGAAAGTGATTGATCTCATATTGTACCCGGCTAAGTTTAACCATCTGTGAAAGTGATTGATCTCATATTGTACCCGGCTAAGTTTAACCATCTGTGAAAGTGATTGATCTCAAATTGTACCGGGCTAAGTTTAACCATCTGTGAAAGTGATTGATCTCAAATTGTACCGGGCTAAGTTTAACCATCTGTGAAAGTGATTGATCTCAAATTGCACCGGGCTAAGTTTAACCATCTGTGAAAGTGATTGATCTCATATTGTACCCGGCTAAGTTTAACCATCTGTGAAAGTGATTGATCTCAAATTGTACCGGGCTAAGTTTAACAATCTGTGAAAGTGATTGATCTCAAATTGTACCGGGCTAAGTTTAACCATCTGTGAAAGTGATTGATCTCAAATTGTACCGGGCTAAGTTTAATCATCTGTGAAAGTGATCATAACGAATAAGTTTTGCAAACACACTTCGGCTTTCGATCACATATAAAGTTGTCAGATTATATTCATGTGATCCTGATCTCATTTGCAGTCCCATTGCCTCCCACTCACTTGCAAGTTAACAACGTTTCATCCACAACGATTCAAGTTGAATGGAAGTACATGAAAGGTAGTTTGAATACAACAGAATCGTTGACAAAAAAAAACTAAATCAACTTTTTTAGGTGCTGTATACTACCGTGTTGACGTCACCATCCACGACTCGGGTGATGTCATAATAAAAAAAGAAATTACTGCAAACAAAACAGAAATAGAAGGACTTTCTCCCGGCTTGTTTTATAAACTTGTGATTTACTCTATTGGTGAAAATAGAAGAATAAGCGAAACAAACGCCTCTGTGATTCAACAAACAGGTACCGCAAGACAGTTCGACCAGCTATCAGATCTCATCGGTGACAGTAATTCACTAAACTGATGAGACCTGGTAGCTTATTAGCTGAGGCAAGTATCATTGACTTACCTAAGATTATCTTACTTTCATATACTATAGTACCACAGCAGCCTTCCGGATTAACTATTGATGACGTCGCGACAAACTCATTGAGATTATCATTTCATGACGTGCAAGGTATGATAAATGCTTGTCTGTGGTAATACACTGATGTCATTTATAATGATGACGTGCAGGTGCTTTCGGTTACGTCATTACTTTCAACTCGGAATCACGAAGAACAATAAGAATTGTGACGTCAGAAGTATCAAATGTGGTAGAGGGATTAATCCCAGGTGTGACGTATAGGTTCACAGTGAAAGCAGTTGGTCATGAAAATCTCACGAGCGAATCATCCCATGAAATTGTGCAACAGACAAGTAACAATCATATTTACGCTGGATATTCTTTATATTCATTTCAATATTTTTAGTACCTTTGTCCCCATCTAACCTTCGAGCTACACTTGTTACGTCACAAAGCATCGGTTTGGAGTGGCCGAGCGTTGTCGGGGCACGATCTTATATTGTCAACATAACAGACGAAGAGTTAAATTACGTCATAAATAGTGTGGAGTCGGAAAATAACGAGGCTGAAATATCAGGATTGGAGGCGGGAACTTTGTATGGTTTTGTTGTCCACTCTGTTGGTCACAAAGGAAGGATAAACGAACGCGGAAGTTCGCTTGTTACGCAACAAACTGGTAACTTTGTGCTTTTGTTATCAAATATTCATGGCGTTATATACATATATTTTTTATCTTTTTTAGCACCAAACGCCCCAAGCAACCTAATTGTTAATGATGTCACGATGACGTCAATATCGTTTTCTTGGAACATGGAAAAAGGTAAATCTATTTTTAATTTTTACTTTTATTGTTTTTGACTTCATTTGTCTCAAAGGTGCTGATGAATATCTGGTCATATTTTCCGAAATCGAACCGAAACAAAAGGGGAACATCACAACCAGTAATCATATGATCACAATTGAGGATCTTAAACCTGGGACGGAATACACTTTCATGGTGAAAGCAGTATCGCATGATGGTCACATGAGCGACTTTAGTAAACGCGTTACGGAAATGACACGTATGAATTTTTATACAAGTTATTTACGATAATAACATAGTATTTCCGTGGGGAGGAACATTTCAATGAGTCTTTTCTTTCAAACATGACAATGTTAATAACGTAGTATTTTGGTTGTGATAAAAAGTTTGTAATAAAATAGAAATCATATCTCACTGCACAAAATATTTGTAGTGATTGGTTCTCCTGACCACGTCATAATTGCCGACGTCACAACGGACTCCATTAATATTCTTTGGAATGCCGTCCAAGGTATACGTCACTGCTAAATTACAGCAAGCTTCGTCTAATGCGTTACGTCATTAGGTGCGTCGTCATACCGCCTTCAAGTTTTCCCTGATATCGAGGGTTCAAGTGTAACATTTCCTATTGATGACGAACAATATGACGTAACTGGTGTTGTAGCGGGAACGCGGTACAGATTTCGAGTAAGAGCAGTGGACCGGAAAGGACGAGAGGGCGCCACCTGGAGTCAGGAAGTGGAAACTGTCACTGGTTTGTTGAGAAAAAATAATTTAGTTTATACTCTATGATTATGACGTGTGCAAAACATTGTTTTCTAATATTTATAGTTCCACTTTCTCCTGGTGACGTTACGACATCGTCGGTGACGTCACAATCGTTTGTAATGACATGGAACCGAATGAAAGGTGCTTCTTAAATTTGCTTCAAAACATTTTTCAACTATTCCTTCATCATTATTTCAGGAGCTGTACTTTATGACGTCACCGTACGAAGTGGAATCACAATTGTGACGTCACAGAAAGTGAAAGAAAATCGCGTGTCGGTGGTTGGGCTGGAGCCGGGTAGTTTGTATTTGTGCGAAATTCGTTCGGAGAATGTTTACGGATCTTCGAGTGACGTCACCAGTCTAACCCAACGAACAAGTCAGTAAAGTTCTGAAAAAATATTGTTTCATGAAATAAAAATATCACCAAAATAAAATATTTTTCTTGGTACCCAATAACGTCAGGAAAATGACGTAATCCCAGCATTTGTTTAATCGGCGCAAAATTTCATTGTAGTACCACTACCACCAGATGGCGCCGAAGTGACGCATGTTGAGGAAGATTCGATGCAACTTGTTTGGAACTTTGTAACCGGTGAGTTGGTTAATGTATCACGAAATATTTGTAACCGGTGAGTTAGTTCACGAAATATTTGTAACCGGTGACTTGGTTCATGTATCACGACGTTATTTGTAACCGGTGAGTTAGTTCACGAAATATTTGTAACCGGTGAGTTGGTTCATGTATCACGAAATATTTGTAACCGGTGAGTTGGTTCATGTATCACGAAATATTTGTAACCGGTGAGTTGGTTCTTGTATCACGAAGTATTTGTAACCGGTGAGTTGGTTCATGTATCACGAAATATTTGTAACTGGTGAGTTGGTTCATGTATCACTAATTATTTGTAACCGGTGAGTTGGTTCTTGTATCACGAAATATTTGTAACTGGTGAGTTGGTTCTTGTCAAAGGTGCTGAATCATACGAAGTAGAGATCCAACAAAGTGGGGGAAGATCATTTGTTATTTCAACCAATCAGACATCAGCTTTAGTTCAAAACGTCCAATCAGGGACTCTATATCGAATTCACGTGACCGCGGTAACGCGCGAAAATTTAAGAAGTAGGCGGGTGACGTCACTCACAGTTAGGACAAGTAAGTACTGAAGTTGTCATGACAATGCTAGTTATACGTTGTCGAACTTTAGGGCCACAATCCCCGACAAATCTTCAAAGTGAAAGAATAAATCGAACGTCGATCCGGTTGTCATGGGATCATGTGAGAGGTAAGCTTTCATATGAGAACCGCAAGAACCACAGAACAAGTTTTTCTTCACGTTGAACTTTCGCAAGGAATCCAAAAACAAACTTGATAAATGTTCGTGACTTATTGTTTCTATGGACAAGTTTGTCTTTTGTTTTTTAGGGGCTGTCACATACAATATATACGTCATTAGCACGTCAAGCGACAAACGGAAAGCCACCACAGAATTTGAAACAAAGCTTACTGTGACGTCAAACAATGCCGTAATTAGTGATCTTAAACCAGGAGTGAATTACACGTTTGAAGTGACCGCAAATAACCTAGACGGGACTGAAAGCAAAAGAAGCCAATCTCTGACGCAACAAACATGTATGTATGATGTCACAAACCATTGTTGTCATGAAAAAGTTTTCACTTCACGTCATTCCAGATGCTCTTTTGCCCATTTTGCCAAGCACTGAGCAACCACTAGTAACCATTTCAAACACCAGCCAAACCAGCTTATTTGCCAGCTGGCCGAAAATCCCCAATGCTGATTCTTACGTCATCATACTACGTACCACCAGAGGCGTGAAAGAGTATACCGTTAGGTGAGTAGTTAAATAATAATCACTTTTTAAATAATAATCACACTTGACAAATCACAGGAACTCATTACAAACTTCGTTACAAATAAACCTTCTCTTTGCCGACACTGATTATAATGTCACAATGAAAGCGCTTGCTTCCACTGGGGAGACAACGGAGGAAAGTTTCCCTCCGACGAGAATCCAAACAAGTAAGTTTTACTTAAACCAAAGGTTGTTGGTTCAAATCCCACCCAACACGTTCCAGAACCTTTCCCACCTCGGACTCCTGTTGGAGTGAAAGCAACCAGAATCGGAGCCAATCATGTTGTTATTATTTGGAGAAAGGCATCTCGGGCTTTGTCATATGACGTCACAATAGTTAATAGCGATACCGGGGTTTCAAGAACAAGGTATTGTGTTTATGATCGACACAAGTTCGTTTGATTGACAGTCGCTTTGGTGGGCACAGAAATTTGAGAGAAAATACTGTCAACATTACCAACCTGCGTCATCGTGAAAACTACGTCATCAGCGTGACGTCAGTAGGAAAATTTGAGAAGTCAAGAGAAAGTAAATCTATCACTGTAGTTCCCAGTAAGTATTTTTCTAACTAAATGGGCCGGTGATACTTGTGACATCAGCATTGTGCCTTCATCAGTAAATATGTTTCCCGGTCTAAGTTTTTTTACCAAAACTTAACTCGGTGACATTTTGGCGTAAAATCAAAACCTGTTTCTGACTAAAAATGCATCAAGTTAACGATTATGTGTGGAAACTTTATTCAAGCAAGACTCAAAGTTTTTTGAAGTGGAAACAATTTTGTTGTTTTTGGTTCAGTTAATTCGATTATTTCTTCCCCAGGATTCCCTTCACCTGTCATGCCTCGTAATGTCGTCAGACCATTGATCACAATAGGTTCTGTTACACATGACTCGTTCATTGTGACGTTACAAGCAATACCACACGCTGTGTCTTATGAAATCCTAGTTAGAAATCGTCGATCAATTCCAAAAACAATTGGGTAAATTGTGTGTTCCTTGTATAGCTCAGTTTATATTGTAATTTATATTTTGGTTTATATGTAGTTTTAGTTGTAGTTTTTGTTGTAGTTTGTGTTATAGTTTATTTCGTAGTTTATATTGTAGTTTATATTGTAGATTATATTGTAGTTTATATTGTAGTTTATGTTGTAGTTTATATTGTAGATTATATTGTAGTTTATATTGTAGTTTGTATTGTATTTTATGCTGTAGTTTTTGTTGTAGTTTGTGTTGTAGTTTATTTCGTAGTTTATGTTGTAGTTTTGTTGTAGTTTTGTTGTAGTTTATATTGTAGCCTATTTTATGCTGTAGTTTTCGTTGTAGTTTGTATTGTAATTTATATTAAAGTTTATATTGTAGTTTTTATTGTAGATTATATTGTAGTTTATATTGTAGTTTATATTGTATTTTATGTTGTATTTTATGATGTAGTTTTTGTTGTAATTTATATTGTAGTTTATTTCGTAGTTTATGTTGTAGTTTTTGTTGTAATTTATATTGTAGATTATATTGTAGTTTATATTGTAGTTTGTATTGTATTTTATGCTGTAGTTTTTGTTGTAGTTTGTGTTGTAGTTTATTTCGTAGTTTATGTTGTAGTTTTGTTGTAGTTTTGTTGTAGTTTATATTGTAGCCTATTTTATGCTGTAGTTTTCGTTGTAGTTTGTATTGTAATTTATATTAAAGTTTATATTGTAGTTTTTATTGTAGATTATATTGTAGTTTATATTGTAGTTTATATTGTATTTTATGTTGTATTTTATGATGTAGTTTTTGTTGTAATTTATATTGTAGTTTATTTCGTAGTTTATGTTGTAGTTTTTGTTGTAATTTACCTCGTTAAAACTCGAACCCGTAAGTTTGTTTCGTCACTATCTGACGAACAATGCAATTAGTGTAACTGCAATGGTGGCGTCACAATGACCATGTTTCTTACGTCATAATCTAGAACGAGCCGAAAGAGAGACGTTGAGAGGTAAATTCAAGGCCAGAATAACAGCAACACGCGGCAAAGCTTTGACTTGTATTACTTAATCCAGGCTTTTATTTCTTTGCTGCTAAATTATTTTGAGAATGACAGAAAAGCAAAATTCATGATAAAGAATTCACTCCAGGATTTGTGTTTATTTAAATTGTCTGAATCTGATCGAAGATTCAAATTATCCCTATATAAATGCTAGAAATTTATGGCGCGATAAATCCTAGTTTTTAACGATTTAAACATTTCTCATAAAACCACACATGAAATTAACAATAAACCCTTCGAGACTTTCTGGTTAAGAAACCATCTCTTCTACTTCCTTCCCTTTTGCAATCAAAGCTTTGTCTAACTATTACATCACAATGGCATTTGTTGAAGTTGGAGCATGCATTAGGTTTATTCCAATAATATTTTTACTTCAAAATTATGTCAAATATTATTAGGCGACTAACAAAAAGTCTAACGTTAAACGGTAAGACTCCATATAAATATTTATTTATATGTGAGAAAATGTATTGATTTCAAAGATCTATTGCGTTTACGTCATCAGATGAAATACTGACGCAATTGTGACGTAGGTCGGCTTGTTCCTGGAGTTCCGGGCGATTTTCAGATACTTCACGTCACGCCAAATGACGTTACAGTGACGTGGGAACGTGCATTGAGAGCTGTTAGTTACCGCGTTAGAGCTCAGAACACCAAGTCTGGAAGAATTGTCGTTTTCGAGTTAGTTTCTTGTGTTTCGAATTTTGTGGTTATTTCTACAACCGCTGTTGTTTCCCTTAGCAACGCCACTCCACCCTACGTCATAAAGGGACTGACGTACAGAAACCATTACCAGTTATCTGTTATATCCATTGGAAGATTCTTTGATTCCAAACCCTCAGCTTCTGTCCCTGTCAACATTCGTAAGTTTAACATTTCTATGATCACTATTATATCTGACGTCATATTTGCCAGCGTATCCTCGGGCCAACAACGTTAGCGGCATCTCAATAAGTCAAATTACGTCATCGGGATTTCTGGTCACGTGGACTCCAACGCCCTTTGCAAGGTCATACATGCTTTTTGTTGCTATTGGCAACAGCATGGTGAGAAGAATCAACGGGATTTCTACAAACGAGGTAAAATCGACATTGTTTTCCCCCTCATACTTTTACTATTAGGGTATTTATGACGTTTCAGTATCGGTTGAAAAACCTTGCGGCAGGAACGCATTATAACGTCACAGTTAATGCGGTAAGTAGTGACGCAACGACGTTGACAGTTGGGGAGTGGGTTTCAGTGAAAACAGGTGAGAGTTATATTCACATCGACTCAGACTCGAGTCAGAAAGAAACAAATTTTTTGTGGATTTTTTAACAACAATATTTCGGTGCAGCTCCGTTCCTCCCGCTGGCAAGAAGCATTGTGACGGCAACAGGCGATCCGACCACAAGTATTCTAGAATCTATTGTCACCGCTTTCCTGGAAACACTACAAACTATTCCAGAGTATGTTGACACGTGTTTTTTTTCTATTATTTAAAAAATCTGCATAATATTATCGTGACAAGTTTACCTTTTAGAAATTTTCTTGCAAAACATTTTCTACCTGTACAAGCAAACGATTCAACAATATTCAGTGGTCTCTGGCCAACGTTTCGATTTTAAAATGTTGAACTTCTAATAGTTTGCCGCAAGAAGGCGATGGACGACTAAATCGCGTTGGATTCGCTGCTGCAGAAGAATTAGAATTTCGATCGAAAGTTTTAGAACACGTCCAACAAATAACAAACGCCCTTCAATCAGCTGTTAATCAAAACTCAGGTAAAAACTGTCGTTTACGTCACTACTTTATGACGTCAATATGGTCTGTGGTAGGCGGGGTGACAAAGAAGATATCTGTAAGAAGAAAACGCGAAACCGAGGAAGCGGCATTCGAAAGAATTGTCTCAATCGCGCGGGAAATAAAGCGACTCAAACAATCTCGAAAGGCGGGAAATGACTCTGTAAACTCTATTAGTGAACGCCTTGCGACGGCGTTATCAGTCGTTGTCACGTCACAAATGCATGACGTAACAGTGGATAGAGTGCAACCTATGTTGTTTCCATTGTTGAGACAACGACTTCGAATGATTCTTTTGGAGGAATCCCCTGTTGTATTACATTTGGGAAATTCCCTGACTGACGAACGTATTCTATCAACTTTTGCTCCACCTAGTGGTATAACCTCGACGGGGTTCAAGGTCATGTGGGTCGGATTCCAGAACGTGCACAGGTTGGAGTCCAGTTTGTTGGTTATTTTATTCCTTTTGCAACCCTACGTTGCCCTCCTTTAATTCAGGAACACTTTTAATTCTACTGACAGTTAAACCTTTCAGATTTAAGTTGGTCGTCACCAAACTTGACGAGGATAGTTCAACTCCGGTATTCGAAGGTCTAAGGAGCGGAAGATCTGTCTTTATTTCTAATCTTCAGCCATCCACCAACTACGACGTCACAATTAGACCCACCACTTTGCGGGGTGACGTCATTCCTGGAATAGTGGGAAAGATTATAGTCACCACTTTACCCGCTCAGGAATCAGCAATCAACGTCACTGTGACGTCACTCGGAAGCAACCACGTGACTCTGGCGATCAATAGATTTCCAAAAGGCGTCGGGACTTTAAAATTCGAAATCAAACAAGCCGGAAGTAATCGGGTATTGAAACGTCGCAAGTAAAATCCGACACGGTTTTCATTGTTACGTTGTTTTAGGTTCTGCAATTAAAGTTGATTAAGGCTCAACACAAAGTTGTGTCTTTTACGTCACTCTTCCCCAACACTGATTACGTCATCACAGCAAAACCGGTGACATCGGGGACCGGTATATCATTTGAAACGTTGATTGCAACAAAAGAAAGAGCTTTGTTCGTCAGACCAACAACTTCGTCATCCCAAGGTTAAAAATTTCGTGAATACCAACCAAAATATAACTAATGAAATACAGGTCGATGTTAAATGTGAAGGATTTTTTGAGCAATATTTGGTTGAAAGACCCACGCACTTCATGTGACATTAGTTACGGTTGGAAACAATAACTTGGTAAATCCGTGGAAACAACAACAGCTTTCCAAAAGATTATTTGGGACTCCATTGTAATCATTGATGGGAAACCAGTATTTCTAATTCGTTAATATTTTTTTAGATCCGACCGACTCATTGGCGCCACCAACAGGTTTGCGAATTGTTACGTCATCAACAAACACAGTCACACTTGAGTGGTCACGAGTTGCAATAGCTGGCACACCGAGCGATTTTGTTCGATACAATCTACGATTCTACAGGGCGGGGACGCCTATTCTGACCAGACAACTGCGATTATTGCGCAACAATAGAGCGTAAGTCACGTGACTTGCATAGAATCGTCCATCGAAAAAAACATGTTTGTTGTTCCAGAATCGTCCACCGACTCACCTATCCCTTTTATGACGTCACAGTGTCGACATACAACATGCGGCGACGCAACGAATCACAAGAAAGTCCATTGTTACGTGTTACTTTAACTTGATTGCTTTCTTGAGTCAACAATTCATGTTCCTTTTGTATTTATTTCATTTTGTCGAAATATTTTTGTTGATTTGCTCTGGGTGAATTCCCGATCACGAAACCGCTTCCTTCCAAGCAGCCAAAATTTTATTTGATATTTCCGGAGAGTTTGTCAAATGCTTGCAATATCCCCTAGGGAGATTCCCGAGACCCAAACCGATCTGCAATACGTCACAATCGATTATAGCGTTATCGCGTCATGTAAAATTACTTGCCTTATTGCGTACGATCCCAGTTAGCAATGCATCGTCAACCGTTATGTCTACCGGTGACGTCAACAGCTCGTGATGTATGGCAAGTACGACGTCACGGGACATGATGAAACATGGTCCATTGCAGTAGGGGGGGAATTTGAAGTCAGGGAATAAATGGAAAGGGACTTTCCACCTTCCTTTACGTTTGACCTGTGTTAATAAACTTTATCAGCCGAACAGATTGAATCGCAACAAGAAATAATAGCACGTGTTTAAAACCAAACCAAGGTCATTTGAAGGTTAAACTTACTCTCGCGTTTCTTATAACTTTATCCCCACAATGCAGCACATCCGTTCTTACTGGGTTATCCAGATATGTGCTCGCAATTTCCGACAATGACATCACAGTGTCGTCATCGCCGAGTATGACGTAGGATGGTGACCTTAAGTGAAACTATTGCTAAGCAAAAGAATACCTGACACTGTGTTGACATACCTGCATGACTCAGCAATCCAGCTGAGTCCCATCTTAGATTTAATCGTGAGGTTTTCGTAAGTGTCAGTAAAATACCCAATGAGAAGATCCCGACGAGAAAAAAGTTCAGAAGATAAAGTTGAACTCTGGTGCTCTGGATTATTCATTCCAAGTAAAAATACGACGCGTATCTATTTAAACAATATTGGAATTAAAACTCACAGAGAAAATCCCATTCAGCATTTTATGCCGAAACAATACAGACACTGGCGTATCTTACGGGGGGTTGGGGTGTCCTTACTTAATGAGTTTAGTGTGACGTAACAAACAGTATGCTTTCCTCGACCACAATTGGCTCCAAAAAAATATTTGAACCCTTTTCTTGATACGCCCATGACCGCTGTGCTAAGATGCTAATTAACTCTCTCGACTACAATTGTATACGTCACAAACCGTTTTATCCGAAACGTTGTGAATGCTCGCCCACGTACTTCGAATGACATCACGCTGGTGAGAATGATATCTGGAGCTTTTGACCATGACGATGAGATCAACTCCTGCAAAAAAAAACGAAAGTGTTTCCACAAGTTTAAATATGAGGTTGAGTCAAAAACCTTCACAGAAATATTTGTCAGGAAGCTTCATATAGTTAACGGTACTTCCCAAGTTATGATACTCATCAACAGACCGGTTACCATACGATTCCAAGGGAGAAAATCTAAAACAAAAAATACTATTGTGTGAGCTGCAGACAGATGGCCACTATTATGACCTATGAGGTCAGTGCAGCTGGTGTGACTATATTATTGGCTCCACTGGCTCCGCTTGTCAAAAAATATTATATTTCGAAATGATTTTTAGAACCACCAGCCCTACTTGGGTTGATTCGATTCATCGTCGGTTGATTTACTTTTTAAAGATGTCGAAAAGCGTGAATTTGAGATCATTCGCCTAAAAAATAAAAACGAAAAAATAAAAAAATAAACTTATTCCCGTAGATCACAACAAATACGAACCCGGCTACGAAGATTGAAACCAAAACACAAACACACAAAGCTGGAAGGAGTCTTGTCATCAACAGAGAAGAAATCATAGTTTATCCTATACACTAAATCTTTGAACAATCTTTGGTAAATGTTTTAGTAATTGAAGCAAGGTCACCTCATGGACATGCATGAAAATTTTTGCACGTGGATGTTTGGTTAGTGAACACAGAAAAGATTGGCCATGGTTTAATGTTATCGCGAGCAACCTGCAAATGCATCGACTGTAGTTACCTCATCTCTCCATTAACAGGTGTAATGTCCTGCTCAGTAGCAATTAGTAGTTCATAAGTGCTCGCAGACCATAGAAATGTTTCAACAATACACAAGGCTGAGAGTCGACCAATCCATATTCGTAAATATTACAATGATGTCTTTCACTGATGGAACTGATATTCACAAACTAAGATCTCACTGATTCTTTACCAATTATTGCGGAAAGCGAACGGCAAACCTGTTTGCCCCAATGCTAACTTATCTGTGTCACCTCAGAAAAGAAATACAAATACTCAAAAGCCACGGAGGTTGGTAACACTTTCTGGCATTGACAAGTATCTGGCGAGCTTGACGTAGACCGTAGTGGAGACTAAGCAGACTCTGAGAAGTATCGGATTCGGCGCTATTCAATTATCTGCGCACAACCATGCGATGGAAATTATGGCTTGGGGGCATTTTCTTCTTCGCTTGAATGCTTTCCCAGTTGTTGGTTTGTCACACTTGACCAACCACAAGTAATTGCATAGGAAGTTGTAACTAACATAATATTGTTGTTTTCCCTGCAAAGACTACTCGCTAATCTTCTGTGCATTAACGTTTAGAATCTTTACTGACGTCATCACCAAGTAATTCATGCAACCAGCCAAGAAAACAAAAGAAACTTTATTGGGAATAAACAAGTTCAAGGTCATGCTGGCAAAAGGTCAAAATCATCTGCAATATTGACCATAGGAACGTAGAGGTCATTTATTTCATTCAAGGTTACTTCTTTCTTTGAGTGATCCAAATCCTGTAGGAAAAAAGCACTTTTTCAAATATGTCATACAATATTAGGGCCAATGATATTTTTATAGTTGTATTTTCTAAAACAACAAATCTTATCCTAAGCGTTGTAAAGTCGATGAAGTTTTATCAAGATCTGCATTTTTTTACAACTGATACCTGAACACAGAACACTTTAAAAGTTTATCAAAATCACCTGAAGCTTTAACCTCCATTCCGTCTTCTGCATCGCATAAAGTGTTTCCCCTTCATGTTTTTGTCGCATCAGTAATTCTGATTTCATTCGGTCATACTTTGCACCTATGTCCTGCAAAAAGGGGTTTCACAATAAACCTCAATCAATTTTTAAGATACCATTTGCACTTTTGCAATTGTTAATACCTGGTTTGTCTGTTTTACAATCTTATGTCTTTTTTTTTGAAATAAGTGAGACATTTTGGCAAAAACAAATTATTTTGTCATCACCAACCTGTATCCAAGATATGAAAAGTCTTGTATTAAATCGGTCGCGAATCGATGGTTTTCCGACCTCCGTATTGGAGACTCTTGGAAGATTATAAACCTCGTTGTCCATTAAAACTGAACACACACTGTAAGGGACCTAAAAAATGAATATTTCATGGATTAACATTGAAAAAATAAGAATAAATCATAAAAAATGTAATCAGAATTGCTCTTCTGGCACTTAGTTTCTAACGTGTTTATTGGAAACCAACGTTTCGTCTGCCATCCGGCGAGACTTCTTCAGGGTTATGTCAACAGTAAAGCATCACGCACATAAAACACTAAAAACGTAGGAAAAACGCAGGAAAAACACAAGGAAAAAGGAATAGATAACACTGGCACCGCTTGCATCGTCACGTGAACCAGGTGTGTGGCGGGGCGTAACATTTACAACAAGTTGTTGTATACAGCAGGAAAATATACGCATTGCTCCTTATCGTTTATGCAATTGTCGTTTTTATGGATGTGGAGCGTCTCCAGGAACAGACGTTTTGTATGATCGTCCTCCATCTCTAGGATTTGCACGTCATCAAAGTTAACTCGGTGGCCGAGTGTGGCAGCGTGTTTTGCCAGTGCTGTCCTCTGGCTGTTCTTCGCTGCAACGTCGCGGCGATGCTCTTTTAACCGAGTCTGTAACCTTCTCCCTGTCTCGCCGATGTACGCTCCACCGCAGTCCTTGCACGGAATGTAATAGACAACGCCTTTTGGTTGGACCGTGCCCTTCTCGATAGGATGAGACAACATCCTGCCAAAAATAGCAGTATATTTGTGGTAATAAGAGACTTGTATGGGTCTCATGCCTTAAGAATGGCTCGAAGGTTTGTGCGACTCAATTTTGGCGTCGCAAGCAGCAAGGTTCATTTGCATCACAATCACTCTTGTCTCAGAGAGAAAATATTACCACCAAGTCTAAGGTTTAGATCACCTATGGCATCTAAAGAAGGAAGAGACATTATGCGATCTTGTGGGTTTCGTTTTTTGAAACTGCGCATAAAAGATGCACATTTGCGCATTAAAAACAATACGCATGAGCTGAGCGGAATTACAGAGAGGTTAAGGAAAGACCTTGACATGACTGTGTTTTCTTCACTAAAGTCTTACGTGGAGGAAGGCACATTACGGATTGTGACGTCAGGAAGAAAAAAGTGCGAAGAAAAACTCGGTATGTGGCGTGAAAAAAGGAAGGAATTAACGGTAAAGGGCTGCGTTACCAACTTGTCAGACCATGAGCTCACACCAGAACAGCATGGTGTTTTGTCGCTAGGTATGAATTTTGCCATCACACCTAACGTGATACCATGGAAACAGATTTTGGCTTCTGTTGAGAAAGGCCTGGTTGGACAGCCCGCGCATATAAAATCACTTCTGCAGGGCAAAGTTGTTGGATGTATTCGTAGCCACAGTGGCCACAATACCGTTGGCTCTAACACCCCTAGGTCATATTTTTCGGCTGCACGAGAACTTCGCAACAACCAGAATATCGTCATATTGCGTGCCGACAAGGGCAATCGAACGGTGGTCATGAACCGTTCCGAATATAACACTAAACTGCTGGAACTTTTAAGTGACGCAAAAACTTACAAAAAGTTGTCCAGAAACCCGACCCTGTCTTTAGAACGAAAGATAAACCGCTTCATCGGTTACTTACACAGGGAGCGTGAGGCGTTATCTGTTGGTGAGTTTCGACAGCTGCATTGCACAGACGGTAGGACGCCCGAATTGTACGGGCTTCCCAAGGTCCACAAGCCAGGCGTACCCCTCAGACCCATTGTTTCCTTTATCGGGTCCCCGTCTTATATGCTCGCCAAATTTATAGCAAGGATTATTTCCCCTTTGGTTGGGAACAGCCCATATCACGTTAAAAAATCACGTGAATTTGCAGCCGAAGTGAGGGATTTGACAATAGCGGATGGTGAATGTATGGTGTCCTTTGACGTCGTGTCTCTTTTCACCAATGTGCCAATATCGGTAGCTGTTACTAATGTCATGGCACGCTTAGAGGATGACAGTAACCTTGAGCAACGCACGTTGCTATCCTGTGAGGATATCGCACAAGGGCTGAAATTATGTTTGAACGCCACCTATTTTTCCTTTCGTGGTGTGTTTTACCAACAGGTGTTTGGTACGGCGATGGGTTCTCCCATCTCTGTGGTAGTGGCAAACATTGTAATGGAAACAATTGAAGATAAGGCACTCGCCACTTTTGCGCATCCTCCTCGTTACTGGAAGCGATATGTCGACGACACCTTCGCCATCGTTGACGAAGCACAGCTCCAGTTGTTCCTTACCCACATTAACCATGTGGAAGATTCAATCAAATTCACTTTAGAAAAGGAAAGTGGTGGTAAATTACCGTTTTTAGATACAGAGGTTATCCGTGATGAGAAAGGTTTGATCAGCACTCGTGTGTATCGAAAGCCGACGCACACCAATCGGTACTTGTCGTTTAAGTCGGCACATCCGATACAACACAAGGCAGCGGTAGTGCGGTCGCTGATGGATAGAGCCGAGGCTCTGGTTTCCCGAGAAGAAGACCGTGATAAAGAGGTGAAGTTCATAAAGAAGGTACTGCGGAAACATCTGTATCCGTCATGGATGTTTAGAAGAAAGCCTGCGGTCAAGCCACAAGAAACAGCGCCAACTACCGGTACGATCGTTTTGCCATATGTTCCGGTTCTAACAGACACGCTAAGGCGTATGATGTTGGACTATGGTATTGCGGTCTACACTAAGCCACACAGAACACTGGGCAGGATGTTGTCTCATCCTATCGAGAAGGGCACGGTCCAACCAAAAGGCGTTGTCTATTACATTCCGTGCAAGGACTGCGGTGGAGCGTACATCGGCGAGACAGGGAGAAGGTTACAGACTCGGTTAAAAGAGCATCGCCGCGACGTTGCAGCGAAGAACAGCCAGAGGACAGCACTGGCAAAACACGCTGCCACACTCGGCCACCGAGTTAACTTTGATGACGTGCAAATCCTAGAGATGGAGGACGATCATACAAAACGTCTGTTCCTGGAGACGCTCCACATCCATAAAAACGACAATTGCATAAACGATAAGGAGTAATGCGTATATTTTCCTGCTGTATACAACAACTTGTTGTAAATGTTACGCCCCGCCACACACCTGGTTCACGTGACGATGCAAGCGGTGCCAGTGTTATCTATTCCTTTTTCCTTGTGTTTTTCCTGCGTTTTTCCTACGTTTTTAGTGTTTTATGTGCGTGATGCTTTACTGTTGACATAACCCTGAAGAAGTCTCGCCGGATGGCAGACGAAACGTTGGTTTCCAATAAACACGTTAGAAACTAAGTGCCAGAAGAGCAATTCTGATTAATTAGTATGCCTGGCAACAAAAATAGCAGTATAAAAAATGTAAGTTCGTGAAAAGACTTTATCCGTACTTGTTGATTCTGTGCTGTCCTTGCTGCACGACAATGCTCGCGCATTATTTCCTGCTCACAAGAAATAATTAATTTCTCCCTCTCAATGGCGTGTTGGACTCTCAATCGAACTCTTTGCTCTTCATGGCCGTTGAATAAATCCACCATGGAATCATTTAAATGTGGAGGAGCAGCAAGAACTGGGACAGACAAAAGGCTTTCCTTCCTTCCATTAAGTAAATATCCACCAGTGAACGTCATGTACTCCCAGTAACACTGTGGTGCCTAAAAAGAAGTTTTTTTGAGGACATCCCATAGCTGCAATAATGTTTAGATGAAAAACATAAAAAAGCCCTGTCACACATGATACTGTGGGTTTAACAATAAAAGTAGGGGGACTTAGTTTATTATGGAACGAGTTTTCTAAATGTACAGGATTGTCGTTGATATGAAACTGAAAATAAGGATGACTTTATTGCGATTCAACATCGACGATTCTCCTTTTTTTTCACCCAACATTTCAAACAAATATATTTAATACCTAGCATTCAGACAACAAATAATGATGGTGTTTTGTACCTGAGGAATGATGTTGGCGAAGCGTTTTCGCTTTTCAAATGTAAGTTTCTGGATCACAGCTCTTTCTTCATACGAGTTTAGTTTATCATTGTTCAAATTTTTTGCTGCTTTTTGAAGTTTTGACAATGGAATGTACACCGGTAGTCTTTTTGGTTCACTGCTTTCAAGACATATTGTTGCCACTGACAACCTAAAATGTTGCAAAAAATAAAGTGCTAATAACATGAGCATTTTTGCATGTATTTAAAAACAAAGATCAGAATGCGAGGTATGAGTTATACTGGATTTCAAGGACAGATTTTTCCAGAATTCAAGAATATAATCATTGAACAATTACCTGACAAACAACAATGGCAGGTAATTTAAGGATATTTGACATCATACCTTTGCTGAATATACTCTTGTAACAATTTTTCCCCTTCAGACATTTCCTCTTGTTCCATTATTTTTTCCCCGTTTTCAACACTTTTGTCAATTAAGTCCTCCTGTTTAACTTCAGTGATTTCGTTGTCTTCGTCTACATATGGTGGTTGGAGCAGAGCGCCATCCAGTGGCTTGTCCTCAGCCTTAGTTGTATTTTGTTCCAATTTAACTGTAGCCGGGGCTTGTACGTCAATAACTGATTTTTCCACAGCCAAATCTGTATCAGAACTCCTTTCCATTACATTTTCTGAAGATGACATCACATTTGCTGACGATGATATCACACTTGCTGATGGTGACATAGCATTTGCAGATGATGACATCATATTTGCTGATGATGAGGTCATATTTGCTGATGACGACATCGCGACAGTTGAAGAAGTTGTGGCAAATGTTGATGTCCCACTTGTTGCCATAAGAGTTGGTTTTAGTGTTGCATTCTTCCTGTGTGAATGCCCAGCTTCAGTTCCTGCTGTGGGGGTTGGGGAGTTCACGCAAACTGGTAGACTACCTGACTGGGTTTCTGCTATTGCTTCTACCTCTTCTTTTTTTATGATTTTTTGAGTTTTTTTTATCTTTTGTTTGTCTGGAGTCATCCCTAGCCACGAAGAATCTAGCAGGGAAACCTCAGGCCGCTTCACTGCTTTCTTTTCTACTTTCACATTTGGAAAAGACTCCCGGCGTTTCTGCTGCTGTTTTTTTCTTTGAAGTTGTTTTTCTTGAAACCGTTTCCGCGCCACTGAGTCAATATCACCAATAAATGCTGAGTTAGAGATCAAAGAAACTTTTTTCAAATCCTGTTTCACTTCTTTTTTCATTGTTTGTTTGCTAGAAGACTTCTTACTGGAATCAACTTTCTGCATTGTTTTCTGCGTTGATTTAGAAGGTTCTGATAAAGTTTTTGTCACCTTTTCTTTCAAGTCTGTTTGTGTTTTTTTCGTATCTTCCACAGCTTTTAGTTTCTCACCTTCCTTTGTAGAGGTCGTTGCCACAGAAGGGAGCACAACTATAGGCTCCTTAGTAACAAGTTTGTCATTTTCATCAGCAGACTTTTGTTCAAGTTTAACGCTTGACTTAGTCAAGATTTTCAGGGAGTCTGGTGAACTGCTGGGGGGTTTAATAGGATTAAAACTTTGTGTGGTTGTGGGTGGTGTTGGTGACGCAATACAACTGCTAACATAGTTGGCGGAAAGAGGATCCATGAAGTTACTTGGGATAGTTGTTGTTGTGATCATTGTTCGTGTGTTACTAAAACCACTTGATGGCGACAAAATGCAAGCTGTGCTTGAAAACAGGGTGCTTGTTGCCGTGGTAACACATGAACTGGATGCAGGAATTTTATTTTCCAAACTTTTGGGTTGTTCAGTTGGGGTTGATTTGAACAATTGGTCAAACAACATTTCTGATGTCTTATATTTAACAGGGGGTGAAGCAGGTTTTATTAAAACTGTTTTCCTTTCCAAGTCTTTTTCTGTTTCTTTACTTGGTTTCCGAATTTTCTTTTCAATGCTTTTATTTGTGGAGAAATTGATTGTGGAATTGGATGATTTGGGTTTTCTTGATAAAAAGTAATTTGGGCTTTTCAATGAACTTGATTTATTGGGACTTTCCCAGTTTTGAAAGAAGCGACCAGTTTCTGGTTTTAGGCTAATCGCATCATTTTCATTAGAAAAGTCATCAGTTAGATCATAAACATCAGTTGTATTAATTTGCTTCACGGTGCTGGCAGGTTCATTTAAACAACTCTGAGCAGCTATATTATGAGATCTTGCAACCTGCGCAAGTGGGATTTCCTCCTCACTGCTCTCAACTTGCGAAGTTTTTGATGGAGTCGTACTTTTGTGAAGTCTGTGTATAATAATATGCTTCACTGGTGACGGTTACTTTATATTCAAATAACTAATTTTATCTATAATCAGTAATATATTAACTTAACACATGTTGCAACATGTAATTACATTTTTTGAATAAAGTTATTGACAAAATTGTCAATTTTAGAAGTATTGAAAGTTATATTTAATTGCTGTTACAGGTAAATGTTTGGCAAAATAATTATTATTAGTTTCTACTTTTTATTGGTTTTCTCTGTGTCTGAAGAATCATCCTCTGAAGTTGAAGTTGAAAACAAACTTTTTCTTTTCTTGGTTTTCTTGCGATTTTTTACCCGACCAAATGCTGTTTTTTTGTTTGTGACTTCATAATTACTACTTAAAGAAATTCCAAACTGTTTTACAGACGTGGTTTGGTGGATGAGAGGACCTTCATCAGAATCATCTGATTCAAATGACGATGAAATAATTGAGCGTTTTTTAAACTTTTTTTCACTTTTAAACAGTTGTCGACTTGCGGGGTTCGATGTCGTTTGTTTGGGCGATTTCAGTGATTGGTCAGATTCCGATTCGGATCTAGAATAAATCAACAAAACGTTCTAGAAGAAATTTCTTCATAGCTTTAAAAACCTTATTTATACTGATTTCAGATGTGAAAGAGCTAAAAAAAGAAATCAGGCTTAATTCATATCAAATGTTAAAAATAGAATGTGAATACATGTAATGGTGAAATCGCACAGAGAAATAAAAAGTTTGGAAGTCTTGGCCTAAAAATGAAAGTTATTTAGTGTGAGGTTTATATTTATTCAACAATTTTACCTTTGTCTCCATGTCTGAGAATCTTTGTTTGTTTTAAAACTGGGTTTGCTTGAAGAATCACTTTCATCACTCGATATGACCTCCTGCTGCATCATCTTGGTGATTGAATCAGATTCACTCAAGTCCATCGGCCTCTCCCCGTGTTTGTTGGGTAATAATGGGTTTGCTCCATGCTTCAAAAGCAATTCCACAAGCTGAAAGAATTCATGCAAATATTCTTGATTACTTTTGCAGCAAGTTTAGCCGGAAGAGGGATAAATATGGACTTACATCATGGTGATTGTTGCTAACTGCATCATGCAGAGGGTAATCATTTTCAAAACCTTTCGAATTCACATTTGCACCACTTTCAAGAAGAAACTTGGCAATATGGTGGTAACCATGGTTACAAGCCTCATGAAGAGGCGTCCAACCTTAAAAATGTTTCATATTTAAAATTTTGTTCATAAAATATTTCTATTTGAATAAGACTTCTACTTAGTTATTTTACACTGTTTTGTACACTTTGCAGAAACTGATGATGCCCTTTTCAGGGCGAAATATATTTTTCTGACAAAAATAAAAACATCTTTAAAAGAGCTGTCTGAAAGATTGACTTAAAAGTTTTACTCAGCTGCTAAAATATTTCATGATACAACTCTGCTCACAGAAAGTAATTGTGGGCATTAAATATTGTTGCTTTAAAAGACTGCATAGAAAAAAACACACAGGATTACCAGCATAATCTTGCACATTTATATCTGCCCCTTGTTTTATTAAATCCATGATTGAGTCAAGATCTCCTCTGATGGTTGCCAGGTGTAAAGGAGTCTCACCACGTTCGTTACGCTTGTGCACTTTGTCTTTTCGACCACTACTCCCTGGAGTTTTTCTTGCTTGTGGTGGAGGTGTATTGCTCTGCTCTGGAGAACAAAGTGATTTGTTTCCACAAAAAATCTTCCCAACCGAGAAAGTGTAAATTGGTTAGAAATAAATCTGAATGTATAAATATTAGCAGCCTTCGCCAAATAGAATATATGTATATATATGTGAACATTCAATAATCTTGAATAAAATCAGATCATTTGGTCAATTTAGGTCTTTAAAACTTTCAATGCTAATTTGTTTTAGATGTTGTGTGCCAGGCCCTGGCCAGGATATGGCCACTGTCATCAGAGAATCATTCACGATAACAGTGGCACAACTAGGGGGACAAGTTTGTCGGCATGCCAGGTACCTTTAGTGTCTGTACCAAGTCTGCAAGCATCATTGTCTACACCCAGGGCATGATGAAGTCATTTGAATGGACAAAAACTTTGTTTAATGTTCACCCAGAAAACACATCTAAAACTTGCTATTGTTTCCAAACACGTACAATTGTTGATGGATATGTGGCATTGCTTGTAAAGAAATTTTTCCCATTGGATGGGCCGAGTTCTAAAACTCAAAAACTAATTTTTGTTTCAGAAGAAAAGTAAGAATATGTTTTTTCAGTATGAATCATAAACACTACAGTTATTATTCAACTTGACCATTGACAACACACTAACTGTATATTAAGGGACAACACACAACCTGATGACAAATAGTTTTTGTAACACAAACAAGTACTGTTTGATCACTAACCGGTGAAAGTCGTGTTAAGGTTTGGTTACCACATACACTAAACACGCATACCAGTATTTTTGTTAAGCTCAATCCAAATCGTGTTATGGCAAAAGCAAGGAAATGATTTTCATTTGTAAACACTCTCTTTATCACCCTGTAATTGTCGGCAGTTGTGCCACTGCATAACAATATTAGCAAACACTTTTAGCATTATTTGAAAAGTAACAACTTGTTCAATTTCAACTTATTTTAGCTCATTATTAAGTATTATACAATTAAATTATCCAATGCCCAGTTTGTAATTTACACAGTTTTTGTGCAGATTAACTGACATTTTTCACATGGTAATGCATTAGCTAAGTATTTAGGCGCAGATTGATGATAAAACTGCAAAAAGTTGTTTAATTTATCCCCTGATCACATCATTCTTTTTAATCAGGTCTAATGCAACACATAAACTACCTACATAAAATAGTGCTTTAAGTATGACTCTATGTACATTTAAAACCAGCCATATACAACGAACAACATATAATATTTTTTTTCCTAAATTGACCTCTTTTCAATGCCACTTTTTGTCTGTGACACAGGTGGAAACTTCACATTAAATTAATAAATATAAAATAACCTCATGCCAAAATGCAGTTTTGTTTTAAAGAAAACATGTTTCGCTAAATATATTATTAAGTGATGATGCTGTTTAGTGAACCATGTTTTCCATTAAAACAAAACTGCGTTTTGACACAAAATCATTTTATATTGTACTTTTAATTAGGTATATATATACAATGTTTGGGAAAAAAATTACTCTCTCTCTATATATGCACAAATATACATGTTAACCAATATATACATCTATGTTACTTGGTACTGGCAGTGTTAATGTTCTATAATTATATTTTACTAATTCTAAAATTGTGTTGGTGAACTATCATACAAAGGATGAATTCCTTGTATATATCAATTCATACAGGTTTGCATCATGTATGCCCAAATGTTCCTGTGGTGTCAAATTTTAACATATTTTTAAGCATATATATATAGCCTAGGAGCACACACAAAAATTCAAAGTGAGACCTCAACAATCACAGTGATTATTATGTGTAGTAATAACCTTGTTTGATTTTAACGTGAATTCATAATTATTTACCTGTTTTTTCTTCAGCAGTCATTTGCATAAGTAGAGCTAACTGTTGTCGTTCAGATAAGGGACAATTCTTTGGTCGCATTCCTGTTCCGCCAGCAACATTGCTTTCCTTCTTTTTACGCTTTTTTTCACCTATAATAACAACATGGAAACAAACTTGCACTCCTCTTTATAATCAACAAATTTACTCACTATTTGAAGTTTTTTCATCAGAATATTCCTGAGAAATTTTCCTTTTCATTGTTTTAGGGCCTTCCATAACACATTATGTCACTATATCAAAATGATAAATCAACTAACACCATCTACATACACAGATTGGCTGCTCACTGCTGGAGCAAAGTAAAAAAAACCTTAGTAGCTATTCTAAATTATAACGGCACAGGCCATATGCTGGCATTGCTTGATATTGACGCATGAACATAAATATTATAAACAGTGTAGCTATTGTACGCGTTGCAAATAAAAAAACACAGACTACTAAATTCTTGAAATAAATAAAAAATACTTCAGACTTGGAAAAGAAAAAACCGTTTTCCTTCAAAAGTATCTTCACACTGATTGAAGAAACTCTACAATTTTTGTGATGTACCTTTCAATTAATAGCATTTATATTAAAACATGGCGTCATTTTTATCGAATCACGATTTTAATGCCGCTTTTAGTGCTATTTACCGAGTCAAGTCCACAAAAATGAATAAGTGTACCGTATTCATCGGTTCGCTACGACAGGGGTTTACAACGACGTCGTGTCGCTAACCGAATGCGGTCATGGGAAAAAAAAAGACTCACTTTCGTTTACTATCACAGAAGGAAAAGGGGGAAAAGAGCATTACGAAGCACTGAACACCGATAAAAGCAGAAGGTGGTAAAGTCAGGAGGCGCCCTTTTGTGGAGGCGATTTCATCCGAGATAACCATCTGACGTATAGGATCACAACCAGTATAGCCTGCTGCATATAACAATATATATACATATATATATAATTACGGCATACACTGCAACCCGCGGCCAAAACTGCCCCGCTTGGTCTTAAAAATTGACCCGCCAGGCAAGCAGAATTGATATAGATTAGTATCACTCAGAAAATTGTTCATTCTGCAGGAAATTTTACTGGACATTTTTACTTGGATTAGTCGCATAAGCTTTTTGCAAACATTACTCACGTGACACTTTTTCCGCCCTGTAAAATTTTTGATAATTTCTGGCCCGCGAGTCGAAAAGGTTACCTATACGATTTAAGTCCATCAAGGTGTAGATAGGAAGGTTAATGTTCATTTTAATATGTGAAGTTTAGAGGTACGACAGTTTTGGATAAAGAAAATGACAGATTCAATCGGATATAGAGTCGGACAGGGCATCGCAAACCCATTAGAACTTCGGTGAAAAATTTGAAACGTTTTATAAGCTGATTATCCAGTATGCATCTGGATATCTGTGGTTGATACGAATCCTTATTTGATTTTCTTGAACCACCTTTGTTTTAATTTTCTTGGCCCCTTTTCTGTGTTTTCTTTTATTTACCGTGTTGTTTGCACATACATATTTTTTTTACAAGAAGAGATTCAAAATTAACTAAATATTATGAATGGTAGCGTCTGCGGAAAAATACGAAAACCGTGTGTTTTTTTTATTTTTCTTCCGCTTCGAAATTTCAACCAATAATAATTTTAAATAATTTTTTGGATCATAACCCCAGGTTGTTGAATACTTTTCCACTGAAATTGAATAATAAACAATACTTGTACGATCTTTATTACAAATATGATGGCAGCTTTAATCACAAGCAAAAATACTGGCATTTCATAACAAACATAAAACAGCTCTTACTTTTACTAAGAGTCAATATTTCGCGTTACGTAACAAGAGGTTACAATGGAATTAAGAATGTTGGTAAATTTGAGCAAAGCATTACAGACCAAAAGTTTGGAAACATGAGTTGCATCGACCAATGTTTGCTTGTTGTAATTTAGCCCACATGAAACTTAAGGCAATGAAACTCATCAGCGCAAACAAAACTTTGTACATTTCTGAAAAAGTTCGAATCATTTAAGAAGGACATCGCATGTTGCTAGAAAGTCCTTTTCCTCCCTCTAGTGGTCTTTGTTCTCTCCACTTTCTTGGCTGCATGGTGGCGCTATATCCGGGGTTGTGGGGTCTTTCTGAGTGAGCAAAGCCTTGAGATGACGGCGAGGGAAAATTTTCTTCCATGGGGAACCCCCTTCTCACCCTGGTATTGGGGTACTGGTGTTGGTTGGGGGAATACCCGGGGTAACAGTGGGGAGGAGGATGAGAGAAGTGACGTTGAAAATACACAGGGTGGGGATAAGCTCCGTGAAAATAGGGGTGACGGGGAAATCCCTGATGCATAAGAGGGTAGTGGGGGTTTCGGTCATGGTTGATTGATCCCGACATTGAAAACAGGATTTCCGGTTCACACACGAATTTATACACGTATCTCTCGCCTGCCACCTAACGATAAACATAAAATTTAATGCTAGTAGCGAAAAAATTACAGAAGATCAAATAGATTTGAACACAGAATTGTGAACACCCAGCATTTACGTGCATTAATAAACAATCTTATCATTGTTTCAAGTCTTTATATGAGAGAAATCCCAAGTGGTTTATCGTTAAAAGTCGGTACAAAGTATTTAGTTGGATGAAAGATGACATTAACCTTCTGCATGATCCCCTTCTCATAATAATATCGGAGTGATCTACTGAGCTTGTCATAATTCATAGCTGGACGATTCTTTTGCACCCCCCAGCGCCGAGCAACCTAAAAAACAATGAAATAAGACAAAGGACAAACAATCATGATTGTTAGAATACGAACTTCTTCTGGTTCGACGAGTTTGAACTCAAGACCCCTCCCCGTCCATGCGATAACCTGCTGGTTATTCCCCGGATCTTCAAGTAATGAAACAAGGAATTGCCACAATTGCAAACTCCCCCGGCGTCCGTACGAACTGTTGCCTTCTCTGCGTGCACAAAATACACATATTTACCACCGTGGTTTTCATCGGATTGCCTAATATTGTCAAAATACGGGAAGTTTTTCATGATATCTTGTGTGGACAAAACGGAATCAAAGTCATCACCATAAAGATCCAAATTACCAAGTTACCTTAATTCTGAGGAAGTTGGGGTCGCGCTTTCACCTTCGACAGAGAAACTTTCATCAACAAATGGATCTGGATGCTGGGTTTTTACTTGGGGAAAACACAGTTGCTGGTCGTATCCTGTCAGTGCGTAACCCGGATGCAGACTTTCGCTGCACGCTGATTGGTCACCCCCCTGCACGTGACCAGAACAAAATTAGTTTGTTACAAACAGCAACATTAAATTGACCCTGACCTTCCCACTGTGGCTGTTGACCTCACCGTAATAAGGAGTTGTAGAAATATCTAAAAAAAAGCCACGGTGAGATTCAATTGCACATAATAGAAATCAAACATAGCAAAAATCAAACATAATAGAAATCAAACATAGCAAAAATCAAACATAATAGAAATCAAACATAGCAGAGTCTGTCCCTAGTCTAAAAGTTTGAAATAAATTCCACAGACCTTCTCTGGGCTCAGCTTTAATGTTTATCTGTACAGAGGATGGCGCTACAGAGCTGATGGGTGCAGGTTTAAAATTGTCCTGAAAATTTCAACAGTCGTAAAATTTCTTCAATTTTTCTTCGTGATAATTTTACCGTTTTTATGATTGACCTTGAACCCGGAATGGGATTTGACCTCTGACGTGTCACTGTTTGACTGACACGTGACTTTGATTCATTTTGCGGATATTGTGACGTAACAGCCACTTCACGATCGAGCGACGCAAGTCTCATTGGTGACGAAATTGGCCGAGTGACGTGAAAACTGTCTGGTGGGGGTTTTCCCCTAAAAAGAAGGTATGGGTTAGTAAAAAAAACAAAAAATAATCACAGACTTTTTCGAAACAAATTAAAATCGTGGCAAAATCCTACAAAGTTCAACAGAAAATAATCACAGACTTTTTCGAAACAAATTATAATCGTGGCAAAATCCTACAAAGTTCAACAGTAAATAATCACAGACTTTTTCGAAACAAATTATAATCGTGGCAAAATCCTACAAAGTTCAACAGTAAATAATCACAGACTTTTTCGAAACAAATTAAAATCGTGGCAAAATCCTACAAAGTTCAACAGTAAATAATCACAGACTTTTTCGAAACAAATTAAAATCGTGGCAAAATCCTACAAAGTTCAACAGAAAATAATCACAGACTTTTTCGAAACAAATTATAATCGTGGCAAAATCCTACAAAGTTCAACAGTAAATAATCACAGACTTTTTCGAAACAAATTAAAATCGTGGCAAAATCCTACAAAGTTCAACAGTAAATAATCACAGACTTTTTCGAAACAAATTAAAATCGTGGCAAAATCCTACAAAGTTCAACAGTAAATAATCACAGACTTTTTCGAAACAAATTAAAATCGTGGCAAAATCCTACAAAGTTCAACAGAAAAGAATTTCACGCAGTCAGCCGTGACGAACTGATGAAAAACTTCCGCTAGCACTTTAAAATTCACCAAACCGTGACCACCGACACGCACCACCACAACAAGTACAATGGGCTTTGTGACGACATATATGCTGGTATTGTGTAAGTTAGGAACGGGGGGCATTGTGAAGCAAACTATCTATCGTCAACTAATAGGTTATGAGCAGATCCGTGCACCACACAACTGGTAGGTTGTTGTTATGTCTCATATAATTCGTTTCCAGGTATTTTTGTTACTACAAGACAGCCAGAATATTCTCCCTACAAATTTCTCATGTGTTTCTTCATTTTCCAAATAAAACACAACGTGTATCCAATGGGTGACAACGAAGTTATCAAGAGTTCCACCAAAATAACATAAAATAAATTTTTGCTCTCGTTCCAAAATTTACAAACGGAATGACATCATTGAATTACCTTGATGCTGATTGGCTGTCTTTGTTAATGCGACTTCGGCATCGATTTAATTGATCTAAAAAACAGAAAACATAATTAGTCTATTGTTAGGTCGTGAATACGATTGTAAACTAATTGTTACGTAAGTGTTCCACTTCCCACGATAAATAAACAACACTTTACGACTCGCGCTCTTCGTCTTTTAGATAAATAACGAAAAGTTTCCTATTCTTCTATTTTACGACGTCATAACAAACAGAAATAAACCTTCCGATTTTTTCCGCACGGGGACTTCCCCTGGGGAACGGAAGTTAAAATCGTCACTTCCTTTGTCCGGGACTTTTCTTGATTGTGACGTATCACAATTCCTTTTCAATGCAGTGGAGGGTTGGCATGGAAACCCTGGTTGTGGGGTCTGGGGGACGCCCCTGTTCTCATAGAAACCCATGCTTTCAAATACATCTGGGCAACTTGCGTTTCGCATCCGGTAGTCGTAACCGTGGCAACGGTTGTTATTAGAAACCGGTTGCTTGGTTTGAACAGCAACGGGGTAATGGGTCAAAGGCGGGGGTTCCCCTCTGCGACTCGCAATAGAGTAGGGTGGAGCCGACATCGCGCCACTTGCGTCATAATAGTTTGATTGTTGCACGGTGACGTCATTCTGTTTGTACTTGGCGTATACGTCATCGTTGAAGAAAATTACTTCGTTTGATCCTCGTGTCGGCTGGGCGCCGTACGGGGTTGTTACGTCACAATTGTGCATCCCCCTAAAGTTATAAGGGAGGTTCTTTGCAACATTCCCGTCGGTGTATTGTTGTGTGACGTCATCGTAGTTTGGAGTTGGTTCGAAATCCGTGGTCAGGTCTTCTATCGCAAGTCCGCTTAGATCTTTGTCGTCATCAGAATTGAGGGGAATACCCCCTCCAGTAATGCATTGTTTTGCTCCAACGGTTGAAGACGAAGGAGAGGCGAAGTCGGCAGGGAAAAGACAATCACTAGGTGGCGCCTGGTGGGAGAATTCTGGAACTTTTGATTCTCGAGTTGAGTTGTTCTCCAAGGGGACAACTGTAACAATACGCCATCATTCACACAACAAGTAGAAAGTTGATAAAAAGATTCGTGTATTTAACGAAATAGTTGCACCCCCTACCGACCCCCTCCCCCCCCCCCCCCACCTACCGTTCGGCTCATTATGCAAAACATCACGTGACATAAAACAGTTTCTGAATTTCAAAAAAGTAATCAACCTGAAAAGTTTCCGACAAACATTTGACGCCATTCACGCATCACTAACTCGTTAAGGTAGAATTTGTCAATTGCTCTGTGTGTTTCCTCGCAAACTTAAAACTTCAGGTGTATTAAAAGAAAATAAACTGATCTGCAGAATACAACCGATAACAATGAAAACAGAAACCGTCCATAAATTTCTAAATGTCTTCATGCCGTTTGTGCGTCGACCGCGTCAAAGTCAACAAATGATTTAAGAAAACGAAACCGCAAACATTTAAAAGGATATAATCCCCTACCGCATTGGATTAAGACCGAGTCGAGTGCCTTAATATTCTTCCGCATTAAAATTTAAAATGCGATTTTGATTTGGCGAATTTTAGGGATTATTTGAATGATTCCGGGAGCTTGATGTCAACAAGTGTTCAGATGGAGGATTAAGGTTATCGACTACGTTTTTATACCGATGACTTTTAACAATAATATTAAGGTAATAAAGCTGCTCCAATCTCGCATGCAAAACGTTTTTCAATTAATCCAATAATTTAAATTTTAATGCGAATTATACAAATCTAAGCAAAAGTATAGAAGTCCAATTTATGTAGTTATTCACGTTAATAATAAAAATAAAAGAATATTGGTCGAAATTGGAATATAATTTTGATGTCTTTCAGTGAATTTGCTGACAAACTTAACATGGGATCGGTTTCAACCTTTCTGGGTTCGTGCGCAGTGATGAGTTGTGTGACTCACAGCCACCTCGGAAAAAAAGGAGTTCGGTTTTTGTGAATGAGAGCAAACAACAAGAGGGTCCATTCATAAAAAAACACACCGAACTGCGCGGCGCTGCTCCAGTGAGTTTCAGCCTCTCCTTATTCATCCCCGCCTTCTTTACTTGTTTGTAAAAGGTTAAATCTTGAGCGTCGAGCGCTTGGAGCGAAACACTTCCGTTTCAAGTCAATCAAACTTGTCAAAACATTACATTCACAACGTACTGTGAAGCGTGCACCGGTACGTGTGAATTGAGTCGGCAGAGAATCCTTGCGTTTTAGTTTCAATATTGCTTCGTGGCATTTACTACAATTAAACAAAGAACAAAAGTGATCCATTTTTCAACCTATTGGACGAAAACAGACGTATTTCCATTTTTACTTTCTTAATCTCAATTTTGTATTAAGACTTACCAAGGTTAAATGACCTAATAAGCTTAATGAAAAATCTAACCCCAGAAAAAAACATCCAGTCCTAACAACCAAACTTGGACAGCAAGACAACTTTTTTACATTAGATTAGAACTAAGATTAGATGTGCTTGATTTTCCTTGAATTATATTAGAAATATCTGCACATAAACAAGTTCAAATCATACTTTATTGGAATTCATTTGAATTAGAATCAGAATGGCAACAAGATTGGCCAGTTTTGTGATAAACAATTTGCCTGTGCTTGTGAAACCTTGCCTGAACAACAAAAACCCTAACTTAGATTAAAACGAGTGCGAAGTAGCAATTTTTGTGTAACTGAAACTTAGATTAAAACTAGAATTATACCGACCTTTTTCTGTAATTTGCCAAACTAGAGAATTAGAATTATCTGGTTGCCCAAATATGGTACTGGCCAAAAACCTTTTGTTGTAACATTCACAATAACAACAACAACCTATGGACGTTGTCAGACAAATACTGGGAATTTTATAACCTTCAATAGGTGGGAAAATATCTAAACTTTAAAACTCGTTTCGAACTTCTACAAAAAAGATTCGACGCCGTTTCGCTAAAAGCAAGCAAACCACTAAAGCGGATGTGACCTTTAGCGACCCCAAACACAATAATGACTTGTTAAGAACGCTTCGCCATTAACAATCGTTTATATATATGTTACAAATCATTGTTACCTCACAGACACCGTGGTCACGCATGATTACAAAGACAGAGAAATGTTAAAAGTGCGCGCAATTTCACCGATTTCCGTCGCCAAATAACCTGCGTGAAGAAATGCGAAGAAATTTTCACTTACGGTTTTCAACTTCTGGGACGAATTGGTCACCGTCTCGTTCTCCGCCTGAATACAAACGAATGGATTTAAATCCAATCTTCAATCACAATAACGAACAAAGTCACGTGATATAGAAAGTATTGAATATTTGCGAGAAACAAATTTGTGACGTCACCTTCGCGGAATAATTCCTCGTTTAGAAGATTGAGGTCGGTTAAAAGATCTGGAAATAATGGGAAAGTTAATTCATTAAACCCGGTTTATTTTGATTGGTCAATACCGAATGAGAGCTCGTCGTCAGATTGTTTTCTGTTGTTTGAAGGTACGTCACTTCCGCCAGAGTTCATGGTTTCGGGTATCTGATTAAATTTTCAAAAATCTTTTTTGTGAAATGCAAAAAAATGTAGAATACCGTTACGTTATGGATGAATGATCACATCGCGCTAATCAATATTTTACGAGCTGTTGTTACGTCACAAATACCTGCTCTGGCTTGTAGAATGAAAAGTCCTCTTCGTACTCGTACATTGTATTACCCCTTTTTTCATGACGTCATCGAACACGTCAGTTATGATTGGTTCTTCCACGCATATGATGCTACAAAAGCCTACGTTTTACTTGAATGACAGTTTGTTGGTCCTGCGGGAATGAAGTAAATGCTTTGTTTCTCTCCAGGGATCAACTTCTAAATTAAATATATCCGCGAGATATGGAATAATGCCAGCTGCAGTTTCTTGCAGCCATTTTGTTTTAACTTTGTCCATGAAGCTCGAAAACACGTCCAGACAAGTTAGAGATGGGAGGTGGAGAAGATCTGGTTGAGTTATCAATGAAATTTATACATTCAATCATTGTTAACTAATAAATTCAAGTTTTTGTAGCTAAGTAAGTTATGCACTTTTCAAAATGCAGATATTTACAAGCTCTATGAACCCACTAATGTTATTAAAGGTTGAAACGAGAAGATCTGGTCAGAGCCACCACCTCCCATGGTTTTACAAAGCGATGAAATTTCCTGTTCTAAGTCGGATATTGTGCGTGATTGATTAAACTATTCAACTAGTTTTAACATAAACAATCAACAACGGCTATTTCAAGATAGCTTTTACACCAATTGCTGTTGATAATTGGTTATGACATTGACATACCGAGGCTTTTGTAAATTGCATACGGTTTTCACCATAAGAGATTCAGCATCTATCAACAATGCATTTTGCCATGAAACGATATTGGCTAGGCACTGAAGACAAATATATTCAACCAAAACTTGTGAAAGCAAAGATTGATATTAATGTTAATTTACCACAAAGCACTAGCGAAACTGAAAACAATTCAAATTACTTTCAGTGTACTGCTACCATTGTCACAGCTTTATGACGTAAGTATGTTTGGTTGCCTGCGCAACAAAGCCTTGTTTAAAGTGCAAAGTAAAATAGGTCAGAACTATTTAAGTTTCAGACGAACCCTCGATGCGGCATCAATGCAAATTCAATTGCTGAACTAAAATCCACACAGACCGAAGAATTTGTCATCAATCTTAATGCATAAACAAGTTGCCCTGTGTCGTGCATATTTATAAAACTACCTGAAGAAACCTAATAGAAAATAACTTTGAACGACATTTCGTCCTGACAATAAACAGCACAATATATGTAAAATTAAATTCTGATGTTCCTTTATGTAAAACATGACAATACAGAAACCACAACATCAATAATTCGCATGCTTAGAAATATCTGTCATCGCTCCGATTGATTTGTACAAACACACACACCAAGTCTAAAAGTTCTTGAAACGTAATATTAGCTCGGAAAAACGCCTAAAGCAACTGCAGTTTTTGTGAATGGATTGCCTGCTATTCTTGTCCAGCTCTGCGAAAGGCCACATTTTCAACCTTTCTCTCTCACGGTTCCACTCTTCATTATCCCACTCCTCTTGTGACATCACAATTGTGTTTACTCTCTGGCTCTCACTTTTTTCTCTTTATTCCTCTTTGCGCGTCTGTGCCGATGTGGTGATCACTGGAGCGTAACGAAAGGTTTCATTCACAAAAAGCTCCGACATTTTTATGAGTTAGCTTCGGGCGGGTATGAGTTTGACTCGCGAGCGATATTCAATTCCAGTTCGGGTAATTTGCTGGAAGTATCTTTCGACGTAACACAGTTTACATATAATTGTGATTTGAAAATCTTAGTTGCTCGTTTTTTTTTGGAAAGTAGCACACCAGCTTGCGCTGGTGAGTTATTTGGTGTTGTTGTTTGTCATAGCGAATATATAAACGTACACTTTCGCCATACGTTACTATGTCACACTTTCATCCACGTGTATCACAAGTTACCAACCTGAAATTTATTTTCTTGTAGGAACACCAATTCACCGCATCAAGGAACTGAAAGAATACGAAGCTGCAAAGTCATAAAACGTAAAAGTAACGACTTCCTAAACTGTATTCTATTTACTCAACTCGCAGCACATCCTACGTTATAGATTAACATCTTGCTGTTACGCCTCAGGGTCAATGATGACGTCATCTCACTGGTTTTTTTTGTTAACCTGAAAATCCGATATTACATTGTAGTTATGATAACAAAATTAATTTTATTATGTGGTAACTTGCCATCAGTCAGGTTTGTTTGCATTAAATTATTTGAAACATATAAATTGTCATTAAAGTTTCAACTTATACACAAACTATTCAATGACAAGGCAAAATAATAGAAAAAGGAAAACTATCAAACAAAACATTAAAAATTAAAAGAATACTTTATTTATACATTCCAATGATTTGCAACATCTTAGATTAGTTTTCCTGTGGTTTGGTTAAATCTTATCCAAGCCGCCCCGTAATTACAGGCCCTTTGATGACGTCTCGTCGAATATACTAGAATTTAGTTATGTAAGGGAGTTTAGTTTCAAATCTTCCCCAAGGGGGAATAGTATAAAGTCTGGGTTTTTTGAAAGTTTATTAAACGTGTATATCTGTAAATGTTGGCCACTATATAAAATCCACCAAATTTCAACCTCTCCAATCTGCGCTATAATAAAAGCGGACACTAAAATCGCCAAGGTAATCTTGAATTTATTCCATAATTACTGTGTTTGGGTTTAAAAACATTTTTCAACATGACTAAAATTATTTAGTTGGGGATTTTGTAATTTTGTAGAACAATATAAAAGTATATGTGCAAAAAAGCCATAATATTGCAAATATAAAAGTACGTTGGTAAATAAGTGTTTTGGATGGTTGGGCCTAATTTGTGAAATTTGGGTAGTTTTGTATTGAGTACAATGTCCTGAAAAGGTATTTGTGCACCCATTTACTATTTTCAATAATGATTAAGGCAGAATACGCATAGCCAACCCAAATATACATATATTTTCAATTGACCACTAGGTTTTTTAAATGAACGCATATATTGCTCGTTGGCGCCACCAGGCTACAGATATATCAGAATGTGTGTCGTATAGAACTCACTGAGGTTTGCTGCAAAAAATTTGTTATATCGTCAAACACATACAACCACAAATAGATTTCCTGTTAAATACTTACACATACGTGCTTATAGAGACCCAGTCCTAATGCAGACAACGTCCTTTGCATGTTGTAGCATACATACGATGTAGACTTCCGTTATTTGTATAAAGTTGTATTCGGGCGCAACGTTTAAAGCCAGATTTCCTAATATTTTAGCGTGAATTAGACCTGAATGTAAATGTAAGGTTTATGGCAAAGTGTCAATTTAAGTTCTGGCTCATTTTTCTTAAGTTGCCTTGTGACGTTGTTACATTGAAGCTTCATTTTAAACTAACTTAAAGATTGAATTCAGACGACCCAAGTTTTCCGCGGCCGTGAATATGCCAGTGCTGTATATTCAGCAGACATTGAAACATTGAAAACTTGCTTGGCTTTGTGGCTTGTACGAGATTTTGTGACGCGGAACCTGACTGCACTGCAGGTTTAGCTTTTGCTTGGCCACAGTGTTTCACCTTTGTTGGTTTCCGGCGGGTTACACCTAGTTTGGTACCCAATAGTAAAAGTGGAACTATTACGTGGAAACAGTAAAATGGATGAGCGATTTTCCGAGATATTTTTATTTTGCTTGCAAATTAAGTTACTACACACATAAACAATAAACATAAAATAGTTTGGACACCGATAAAACCATTAAGGTTGTCGAGTCAGGCGCCCATGTAAAGGTGATTTCCTCATAGAGAATCACAGTCTGCCGTAGGATCGCAGTCAGTCGCACTGGGAGGTGATGGGTTGCGACAAGCTGTATGTGACGGAAGGTGGTGTAAGGTTTGAACCTCACCAGCAAACCGTTGTATCCGAATAAACAGTTTATTATCGGGCTGTGGGAATAAATCCCAAGCCGGCGAATAGCTTGTATAGTGTCTCAGTAATAATAGCAGTGTAGCAGTAATACGATGAAACAAGTAGAATCGAATGGAATCAAATAGAATGAATTTACCGGTCTAAACTGGGCTTTAAAGCTCTCCATACTGAGAGCTGATTGGTCAATAATGTCACGTGATATCTTGAGGCGCTTGAAGTAATATAACAAAGAACATATAGGTGCGATGTGACATAAGCATAGGAGAACATTTTATGTGGTAAACAGGATGTTGAATGAATCACTTTACTCGTGAATATTCGATGGATAAATGTTTTGGGTCACATTATGGGATTATGCAATACTTGTGCAAAGCTGCACGCAAAACATTACGCAATACAAGCACTGGTTTCTGTGACGTATGTTACAAATACTTCCCCCAGATTTGCAGGTGATGAATATAACATCAGCTGTAGGCGATTAAGAAGTTGGTTAATGCGATTGAGCGAATAAAATGCACATTTTTCAAAGTAACAACGAAATTATGATGCGTTTGATGGTAATCAATATTGTACAGTTTGATACAAACATTACAAAATTAAAAGCGAACAATGCAATTTGCCAACTTGTGAGACCATGCGAGAAATTGGCCAGTCAGAAGTTACATGCTTCATCAAACCGAAACAGCCCTAAGTTTAGTGCAAGGAGTTTTTTCTAAAGGGACAGTTGCGGTTAGTTGAGAGTATGTCACTCGTTTAGTAGTTGAGATGCGGCTGATCTTGCATGCAGCAAATAACACAGGTCCCTTATCTGTGTGCCTCCGTGGAGGGCTTAATGCAGACAGTGAGTTAAGATTTAAATCCACACTTGGCCTCTAAAAGACGTCATTATCGCAGGAAAAACGTGTCGGTGATGCGGCTACGGGTAATACGAATAAAAACATGCACAATAGCAAACTAAGTTGTCCTCCTGAGTCCGTTGAAATGTTGGACAGACCGTCATCAATGCGAAAAAAAGTTATGTAGTTTTCAGAAGGCGAATTATGAACACAAGCGTGAAAATAATGGTTCTGTTATATACAGGATGTCGGTAAAACGTTAAAATGCGAATTACAACATGGTTTTCGCGGCGCGTTTAAAGTTTTTATGAGCGATCGTCGCTGAAATTGTTTGTTTATTGTACCTCTGAGAGATTGTCCATGCGACTCCGTTGCTCCTCTGGTTGTATTTCAGGCCGTGAGTGCCTCCAAATGGGGTTCCAGTTTTCTTGTTGCTTCTCAAGACGTGAGTTTTTCCAAAGGGGTACCACTGCAAGGTTTGAACCTCACCAACAAACCGTTGTATCCGAATAAACAGTTTATTATCGGGCTGTGGGAATAAATCCCAAGCCGGCGAATAGCTTGTAGAGTCTCAGTAATAATAGCAGTGTAGCAGTAATACGATGAAACAAGTAGAATCGAATGGAATCAAATAGAATGAATTTACCGGTCTAAACTGGGCTTTAAAGCTCTCCATACTGAGAGCTGATTGGTCAATAATGTCACGTGATATCTTGAGGCGCTTGAAGTAATATAACAAAGAACATAGGTGCGATGTGACATAAGCACATGAGAACATTTTATGTGGTAAACAGGATGTTGAATGAATCACTTTACTCGAGAATATTCGATGGATAAATGTTTTGGGTCACATTATGGGATTATGCAATACTTGTGCAAAGCTGCACGCAAAACATTACGCAATACAAGTACTGGTTTCTGTGACCCAGCCGTGCTGGCCAAAGCAAAACCCATCGAAACGCCGTATGACGTCAAATTATTTGCTAACAAAACTAAAAGCAGGATAATAATATAATTCGTCCAGATTCCAAGCATTGCGGTGCCAAAACGGAATGGCAGGTGAATAAATATGAAAATACGTGAGTATATTCGCGCCAACTTTTTGTCTTGCAAAAAAAAACATGAAATTTTCTTTTCTGTGCTTTGTGTCAAAACAAAACCTTACATTGAAATAACACAACCCACACTAAAATTAAGCATGCAACAAATGACCTTATTCGGCGATATGTGTCACAGAATAAAAGATGATTGTGAGGTCATACTAGGACAACAATGACGACTTGGACTGGAAACCCATCTAGTAACCCTTAAAGAGAGACAAATGTGCTATGGACACGTTTCTTTGGAATAATTCATCTATCCGACGAAGAAAGCCTTTGATATTTGAGTTAAAACACCAAACATGATAAATACCAATGGGCTATGTAGCAGGGATTGGCGAATATCAAGCTCATTGGTTGTTTTGTCCGCTGTCACTTGTAATCGACAGTTTTTTTCTGTGTTATTGTGACATAAATGCGACAAATATGTTGATTTATTTGTGTGTTTCTGCACTTTTAAAAGCATTTTGAATTTGCACGGAAATGAGTGAAAATATGGCAACGCATGTTGTTGCGTCACAAAGTGTGCAAAAATATTAAACGTTCGCTACAAAGTTTATGTGGGAATTTATATTACGTTTGGGTTGGACCTAGTTATAAAGTCTTTTACTTTACATAAGGTGCATAGTGGAGTTAAAAACTCATAACTTAAATAATATAATTATGAATGTGGAGGAACAAGTCTATCCTGATGAAGAAAATAGCTTGGATAGTTTCTTCAAAAAAAAAGATAAAAAAGGGAAAAAAAAGAAGAAAAAGAAGGACATTGGTAGGAAATAATTAAACTTAAATTTATTTTGCTATATGCACATGATGAGTTTTAATTCGAGAACTAACTTAATAATTTCAAGGCTAATTATGTTGTCATAATAATTATTAGTTGAGGAGACGAGTGAGGTTGTGAAGCCAAAGAAAAAAGAACCGGAACAAAGAAAAGAAGAAAACCCAAGAGAAGGGGAAGATGAAGAGGTGTTTAATTATCAAAAATATATTTCCACAACAAGATGCAAATTGCTCAGTGTTTCCTTTGATTCCAAGCATGCAAACTTTTGTCAATAACAAATTAAAAGAAAATTGTTGTTTATTACGACAAAACTATAAACTCATAAACATAATTCAGGAACATGAGGAATGGATTGATTTTGAAGATGAATCCCAGAGAGATTACAGTGATCTAAAAATTCAAAATCTTCAAATAACGTAAGTGTAGTTTTACAAAGGTTTGGTAGTTGCTTACAGCCATGCGTACAAACAAGTATATATATTATTATTAAAATATTATTAATTGACTGGCAAGCACATATTAGGCCAGACATGTTGGAGGTTTTCAAAAATCCAGTTAAATCTTTCAAATGTGTACAATATGAATCTCTTGTTACAGTGGAAATTGAAAATAATTTGTTTGTATTGCTGTGTAGTTTGGTCAGATGTGTGGTCTAGGTTGATGACTTTGAAGGTACATATTGAATATTATTTCCTTGAAAAAGGAATTTCCTAATAATTATTAACATAACAGAGAGGGAGAAGAGAACAACATCCCTGTTGATGTTCCGGAATACAACGAAGCTGGGGAGTTAATGCCCCCAAAAGCAGACGAAGGACCTTGGAGGAAAGTAAATGACCCTAACCCTCCCACACAAACCTCTGCCGAGGAAGTTAAAGAAGGTAAAATGACGAGGCTGCTATACAGCTCTGTGAAAAGATAAATTTATATATAAATTTAACAAAGAAATGTTATTATTTTAAATTTTGGTTTTAGGTTGAACAAAGTTTTTTTGGTCTGTTGTTTCCAATTTTAAATGGGAATATTGAGGCTACAAACTGGCTAGTTACCTTTGTGGTCATGCAAATACATAGGTATCAACATTATCTTGCATTCATCATCGATTGTGTTGATGTTACCACAATGCTAGTCAAGTTATTAGCTTTGGCATTTCTTTCTAAGTTTTTGTGCTTTGTTTCTCCTTCAAAATGAAAGTAAAATAGTGGAAAACTTTACAGCGCCAGCTCCCCAGGAGGCGCCTAAGAAAACAGGAGCGTACCGACCTCCACAAGCCCGGTAAGTCCCTAGCAAAAGACTTTGCATTGAAAGTTTGGTCCAGCCAGTGCTTCAGCTAGGGATGGGCAATATAGAATAATACACTATTCTAGAACATTCTAGAATAGTTAAATCGAATCCTATTCTGTTTTAGCTTATGCACTGAAGCACAATAAACATAAAAGATTTTTTTACAGGACTCCAACAACAAAGCACAATCAAAGAATAAATTTATTGCACTGTAATATATTTAGGCTATCTATGTGCTTGTGTGCCAAGCGACAACGTAATTTTGTGGCTGTCAAGCCTGCACGTCACAACCGCAGCAGAAGATTGACGAAAAAAGATAAGCACCGTATTTACTCGATTGTAAGCCGCGGCTTACAAAGTTGTTTAACCTACCGTTTGTGATGCTTACAATCGAGGCCGGCTTACATTATTTAATGTCAAGCCGATAATTTGTCTGCGTCAAGTTTCAATGAAATTCACCTTTAACTCGCTTTGTCGAACCAATACATTTGATCAAACACAGTTATAAGTGTACCTGACAATTTTAAACGACAGATTTGTTGACAATTATTGTAGGACACCAAAGTTTGCCTTTAACATTTACGTGCGGCTTGCATTCAAGGGCGGCTTATATTAATTTTTTAACACCGTCGTATACGCAAATACAGAAAGTTACCGTACATAGAAGGTAAATAACGAAACCTATTATTCGGTTTGAAGACAGTTTGGATTCGGATAGTGTAGGATTCGAATCCTCTAGATTCGCTATTCTGAATAGCCCATCCCTAGCTTCAGCACTTTTTAGGCAACTAAATTTGATGCCATCGCATAGAGAAGAGTTGGAACTTACACAAAAATGCAAATGAGTGGGTAGTTGAACGATTCATTTTTCTGCAAAATCCAGTTCCATTTTTTGTTGCTCTTTTAACCAAAATATTGAGTAACCAGGGGGGCAAAAGCCTTCAGGGGGTGGCTAAACCATTTTCTAGTGACTAATTTTGATCAAAACTAGTTGATCTGTGATTGGTCTTTGAAAAAATCATGAATGATCGGAAACTTAAACGATTCATTTTTCCACAAATACAGCCTGAATTTTGTGCTCCATTTTCACCATAATTTTCAGCAGCACCCACCAGTAAGTAACTACCTGATTAAAATATCCCAAAATCCCACTAAAGTCCCAAACACCCTAAAATTCGCCATGACAACAGCACACACATGTGCACTCATTCAATCGTAAAATGGACCCCTATGCATTACTGGTTTGCTCTGTGACATACCCTTTCCATTGTGACAGAGGTTAGATGGCGAGAATCTGTCACCACCGAAACTTATTTTCATAGTATTACCAATATGCGTCCTTTAGGTTCAGAAGATAACAATATTTACATGGCATGCTTTGGGATGTTTATCAAAATCATTCCTCCTGAAATATTTCAAACATCTTCTCTTGTAGAAACTCAGCATCTTCAGGTGGGAATCCTATGTTGATGAGAAGAGGGAAAAGGCAGCAAGCACCAGAAATCAACAACGAACTTGATTTTCCATCTCTTGAGGCAGCCGCAAAAGACACAGTGTGAGATTTGCAAAACTGATTTGGTTTTAAAAAATTGGTTTCAAATCTGCAGACTTGGAAATGATTAGTCTGTCTAACATTTTTTTTTTACTCCATTAGCGAGCACAAGGGATTTGAGATCGTGAAAACTGGTAACAAGTCTTCAGCATCGTGGAAATCCAACCAGCAACAAAGCAAAACGTCTGATATCCGACTCAACAATCAATTTTCTGCTTTACAATGAACTTCTCAATGTGTAAAAAGGGCTTGTGTGCTGGCCGAGAGTTGCTAAGATGGTGAATTACAGCATGGAGTCGAGCATAATGCTAAAGTTACTTGAAAATGCAAAACGGCTCTTGAGGCTGTGATTTTTGTTTCTAAATAAATGTTGCTATGTAAAGGTTGATTTATGATGTTTGTGTTATGTCATGTTGGTTTGGAGGACTGGTCGGCGAATGGTGGTTTTGTGAATAGGTAGGTAATTGTGACATCATTGTGTTTCGAGGTGCCTTTATTAAACTGAGTCAACTTTGATTACCATGGAAATCGAACGTCACAAAGAAAATTCTTGAAATGTTTATTTTCAAAAACAGTGCAAGGGGTGAGGGCAGCTAACCAAGCACAAATGTTGCAAATGTGGGCAGTAGAATATCAGTTAACAGCACGTTTCACAAACTAATAGTTAAACACAACATTCACAGTTAAACGCGATATATCCAGTAGCAGCCTGGCTGGCAAGTGGTTTAATGGACGATTTCCTCGGCGACAACCCGCAACACAATATTTCTATTCCCACGTTTTATTGTGACGTTTAAAACCTGGTTCCTTTTCAAAGCGTCAAACACGTTCCTACTAGAAGTTACTTTGTTTCCGTTTATATGGGTGATGACGTCACCGTCTTGCATCCCGCCCCTGAAATTTTTATATCGATTCAATATATTTCGTTGAACTTAACGAGATTGACATAAGTCTTAATATGTAATAAAGTGATTCCTGCTGGATAATGTGGAGGGTGATTGCATTAACAATTCCCACAACCATATTTAGGGGGTTCCCCCAAACTTGGACAACCAGTTATTTTAATCTAATTTGGAAAAACAGAGTAAGGTCTTATTCCTAATTCAAATTTATTTATCGATTTTACTTAAAGTTCTTCTTTGTCTAACGTCATTTTTGTTCACAAGTTTAAACTAACATGCAGATTGTACATCCCAAAACTTGCTGATATGCCCATAATTCTAATCTAACTAACAAAACGAATAACTCTAATTGTAATCTAATAAAAAACATACAACCTGTTCTTTAACTATGTGAGTGGGAATTCCCCCCCAAATAATTTTCACACCCCAGTTATAAAACCTGGAAACCCCCCTTAAAATTTATCACCTTTCAATACTGTTTAAATCAGTGTTTCCCAAGCAGTGGTACCACTAGTGGTACGCGACAGCATTCCAAGTGGTACACGAGACATTTCCTTAATTTACGGATGTAGTTCGAATTAAAAAAATTGTAAGTGATCTCAAAATGTTTGTTACCTCATCCCCTAGGTTAGTTTATAACACTCAACTAGGTGGTACGCATTGAAATTGTTTTACCTCCAAGTGGTGCGCTACCACAAAAAGGTTGGGACTCACTGGCTTAGACCAAAAAATCCACTAAACACAGTGTTTCAAAATGAGACTTACATATAAGCAGGGGAGTCGCGTTGAACTTTATGGACGAGCACCCCTTCATTTACATCAGGGAAATCATTTTTCCGGGCTTTAAGTTGGATTATTATCTCAGGGGTCAACGTTAACATCGTAATTCCAATCCATCGCCTATTTCTCTGAACTATAGATGCAGAAGATCGGCCTGCACAGAAAAGTTGGGGTAAATCCATAAAATATAATGTTTCTGATGCAAGAGTTCATGCATCATCGATTATTTTGTTGCTGTGAGAAACATAAAGTAAATTACCTTGCTGTAACTGATGAAGTTGAAGAAGAAATTCTTTGACATAATCAATAGGAATTGCAAAACCTATTCCAGCTGATGCCATCATTGTGTTTATACCGATCACCTGGCCATCAAGGTTAACCAGCGGCCCACCAGAGTTACCAACCTACACAAATTTCTTGTCGATAATGCTTTTCAGTGGATAAAATTTACAAAAGTAAATCAAAAATTTGAACACTTGGTTTTATCGTACCTAATAATGATATTTATGCTAGCAACAAAATGCTGCTATCTGCATGTATAAAGTATTATTTGAATAAACGTAATTGCTGACTGTTACATTATTCAAAATGGTTTACAATTCATACCATATAGCTACCACAAGCCTCACGTTAATTGTTGCATCAGTTTGTATATATTCCATATCTCTCTTCTCTTCGTGCAATCCAAGTTCTTTACCAGCGCGACACAAATTACTCACTATACCAGCTGTTACTGTGTTGCTAAGGGCCAGAGGGCTGCCCATAGCAACCACCCATTCTCCAGGTCGAAGGTTATGAACTGTTCCCAGTGGAATATGTGGGAGGTTATTCTGTAATCAAGAACAATCAAAGGTTTTTACAGATAATTGTGAGTTAAACAACCCTACACTGGCTTCACAAGATAAACAAATACTTAATGAACACAGATACAGTGGAATATTATTCAATATTCTTAAGCTTAACACACAGCCAAATAATTAACAACTTTTGCAAACAACTGACTTCAGACTTTTCCACCAAATTTATTAAACTTTTAATGTAAGTCAGCACAAATAAAAATGATAGCAGCTTCAACATCACACATGAAATGGACCATTTTATGTCAAATATATAAAATATTCTAAACCCTTAGCCAGATACAAAACATTTTATAAATCCAGTTTTTTGACACTAAACATGTTTTTTTCAGAGGTACATTTAAACGTTACTTAATATTTTTACCCAAACATTTACAATGTTCCGAAAATTTTCATTTGCCATATTCCAGAGGTTCTCAAATTGCAAATTGTGTCATGAATTGTGTCATGACAACCAGATGCATCATAATATGTTTCTAAACGGGTCGTCAAACAATTTAAACAAATTTGGGTTGGAGAGATTTAGGCAAATAAGAAGTTAATTCTGGGATCTGCGACAGATTAGTAAAGTTTTACCATTTTGCAATCCACACAGCTGGGGTTTGTAAACAATGATAATATTTGTAATACTCACACAATTAATTTTGACCGCTGCTATATCACGTGCCTCATCAATACCAACCACTTGACCTTCAAATTGTCTGCCATCTTGCAATTTGACCTGATAAAATAAAAAATTTGCACAAACTAAATTTCACAATTTTGACACAAACCTTAACATAAGGTTGGTTTCCAACAACATGGGCATTTGTAATTATAAGTCGAGTTCCACTGGAATCAACAATGAATCCTGAACCATTTGATATAGAAACAGATGTACCCGTAAACGGCACTCTAAAAACAATGAACCTTTATTGGGGGTCAACAGAAAAAACATTTACTGACCTGACAGTTCTTTCAATGTGTACAACTGCAGGACTGGAAATGTTAACAACATCAGCAATAAAATTAAACATTGCTCTTTTGGTTGGACGACCTGGGGGCCTTCCAGACCCCATAAATGGAATGGAATTGTCATGTTCTGCTGCATGCGACACATGGCGTTTCTTCGCATCACTAAGATAGATGACAGCAGCCCCAACACCAGATAGACTCAACAACCAACCAAATCTTTGTCGTTCGTATCCACGCTTGTGGTTTCTATGGGTTTGGGAACAAGTTATTGCACATGCACGAAAAGCAACAACTTTTGCATCAACCAGCCTTGATAAAGTTTGACGAATTACCCTTATTGGTGTAATATTAGCCATACTTTCTTTGTCAACTCTCAGTTACAAATCCTGTCAAATAAAGGCATGAAATTGTCGTGGATACTCATCCTAATACCTTTTAAGTACAAGATAATTTCCATTTCATATATAGCCTACACCCTTACACAGTTTGAAGACAATTTTGAAGTAGGCAATCTAGTAATATGTTTTGCTTCGATAAATTTGTCTGGCTGACAATATGACGAAGCCGCCTTTCGAATGAGAACTATCAAGAGAATGTAACTCGTCGCTTGGTTGGTACTTGTAGCCTCGTGCTTATGAAGTTATGATACTGTTAACCACAGCCACAGGACCCGCTTTTCTGTCAAAAGTGTCGCACATAATTATTTAATGTTCAAGGGCGAATCAGACGAATGAAAGTAAATATCGGTTGGAAGCCAGCAACGATTTGCGCTCCGCACAACACAAACAAACATCCAGCAGTGATCCGTCCAAGTTGGACCGACCCTATCTTACAAGCCGCACATATCTGCAAAACTGCACGCAGCAGTTTTTCTGCAAAGGTTTGGAAACTCGAATCAAAGGGAAGAGAAATTATTCCTACTTTCCATTGTCTCCGTCACGCATGAGTACTTCGGAACGAAACAAGGAAACTACTATCACTATTAACACCCTCATTCTGGCAGAATAACTTTGCAAATTTGCCACATTATACAAGGTACAACAGGCAATTACTCAAAAATTGTTTTTTTATTTATTAGAATCAAATTACAGAGGTGAGCAAGCAGTTCAAACCTCAAAAAACATTTAAACAATATTTTCGGCAGCTGTATCAATCAAAAAATCGCGAATTAAAAAAAATCGCCTGGTTTTGCGATTCAGCATAATGGCGGCATGCGAAAAACTTCCCTGATACAAAGAATTCTGCTCGGCGTTCTTGCAATAGGTGCCAATATTGACCAATATCAAGGGAACGGAAATTTAATGCTCTACAACATGCAATTAACAAATTTGAAATTAAGGTGCCGGATGACCTTCAAATCGCCCATTGAAAACGACCCGCTTTTTGCGAATCAGCAGCATAATGGCGTAATGTCGGCATGCGAAAAACTTCCCAATTGAAACAATTCTGCTCGGCGTTCTTGTAATAGGTGCCAATATTGACCAATATCAAGGGAACGGAAATTTAATGCTCTACAACATGCAATTAAAAATTTGGAAATTAAGGTGCCGGATGACCTTCAAATCGCCCATTGAAAACGACCCGCTTTTTGCGAATCAGCAGCATAATGGCGTAATGTCGGCATGCGAAAAACTTCCCTATTGAAACAATTCTGCTCGGCGTTCTTGTAATAGGTGCCAATATTGACCAATATCAAGGGAACGGAAATTTAATGCTCTACAACATGCAATTAACAAATTTGAAATTAAGGTGCCGGATTACCTTCAAATCGCCCATTGAAAACGACCCGCTTTTTGCGAATCAGCAGCATAATGGCGTAATGTCGGCATGCGAAAAACTTCCCTATTAAAACAATTCTGCTCGGCGTTCTTGCAATAGGTGCCAATAAAAGATTCAATTTTGAGCTACATCCCCTTGAACATTTTGATGGTTTTTCAACTAAACATTTCACAGCACCCTGCACCAAACGTCTGACTGACTGAGAAGAGCAAAAAATGCACTAAAACTGCACCAAACACGCTGAACATCGCCCTGGCTACACCACGTGACTTCTTGTTCATTAAACAGAAAATTGACCCCAATGCATCACCGTGTGCCTTGTGACGAAACTGAGACTCTCTATGACGCAGGAGTACAAGACGGGCATTCCCCGCAGGCAAAACTATTTTAATAGAATTGCTGATATGCGGTCTTTAGTCCTATTTTGATAAAATAAAGTTTGGTCCTGGCATTGAAATTCGTTTTGGTCGAAGATTGCCTTCTGTTTGTCCCTTATGACGCAATGACGTTGATGAGGACATATTTCACGCGTTATCGTTTGACTGTACTGTTGCATTCTATTAGGATTTGATCTCAAATACCGAAAAGTTTATCAACTCGTATGGATTCGTGGTACCTAGCATGAAAATTTTATTAACCTCCCTCCTATTATCTCCTGACTCCCCTACCAATGACTCATTTGCAGGAATTTGTCAGGTGTAGTATGAACTACACTACATTTTCAATTTTCTTTTCCCTCAAAAGTAACCATCACAATTCAACTTTTCCTTTTTTTTTTGAACTGAACAGTGAAGAAATGAAATACGACCTGCACAGAAAATAAAGCATATTTTTTTTTACAGTATTTTGTCCCAGAAATAAATTATGCAACACATGTCACAGGATAAACAGTAAATAAATATGTTTGTGTGTATTGGAAAAAATAGTATTTAGCGTTATATATGTCACATACCTCTAAAATTTGTTGCCATTTTATCCATGTACAAACTGCAGTCCGCAAATCAACATTTTGTAGCATGTCGAAGGCTGCTACGTGGCCCGGCCCCGGAAGTCAACAAATACAATTTTTTACAAATAAAGTTGTGTATTATTGCCAAATTTGATGATATTTGCAAATGTACATGATTGAACACATGTTGTACTTGCATACTGCCAAAGTTACAAATTTAGAAGGCTTATGTTGTAATCAAGTTTGGTCCTTCAGTCCAGACTGTGCTACACATGCCGACATCACGCCATTATGCTGATTCGCTAAAAGCGGGTCGTTTTCAATGGGCGATTTGAAGGTCATCCGGCACCTTAATTTCAAATTTGTTAATTGCATGTGGTAGAGCATTAAATTTCCGTTCTCGTGATATTGGTCAATATTGGCACCTATTGCAAGAACGCCAAGCAGAATTGTTTCAATAAGGAAGTTTTTCGCATGCCGACATTACGCCATATATGCTGATTCGCAAAAAGCGGGTCGTCTTCAATGGGCGATTTGAAGGTCATCCGGCACCTTAAATTCAAATTTGTTAATTGCATGTTGCAGAGCATTAAATTTCCGTTCTCTTGATATTGGTCAATTTTGGCACCTATTGCAAGAACGCCGAGCAGAATTGTTTTAATAGGGAAGTTTTTCGCATGCCGACATTACGCCATTATGCTGCTGATTCGTTTTCAATGGGCGATTTGAAGGTCATCCGGCACCTTAATTTCAAATTTGTTAATTGCACGTTGTAGAGCATTAAATTTCCGTTCCCTTGATATTGATCAATATTGGCACCTATTACAAGAACGCCGAGCAGAATTGTTTTAATAGGGAAGTTTTTCGCATGCCGACAATACGCCATTATGCTGCTAATTCGCAAAAAGCAGGTCGTTTTCAATGGGCGATTTGAAGGTGATCCGGCACCTTAATTTCAAATTTTTTAATTGCATGTTGTAGAGCATTAAATTTCCGTTCCCTTGATATTAGTCAATATTGGCACCTATTGCAAGAACGCCGAGCAGAATTCTTTGTGTTAGGGTAGTTTTTCGCATGCCGCCATTATGCTGAATTGCAAAACCAGGCGATTTTTTTTAATTCGCGATTTTTTTGGATTGATACAGCTGCGGAAAATGTTGTTTAAATGTTTTTTGTGGTTTGAACTGCTTGCTCACCTCTGTAATTTGATTCTAATAAAAAAAACAATTTTTGAGTAATTGCCTGTTGTACCTTGTAAAATGTGGCAAATTTGCAAAATTATTCTGCCAGAATTCTGCCAGAATGAGGGTGGTTCACTATTATATGATTACATCATAGTTTTGTCTCTGAATTCTGAGCGATTAAATGAGACTTTTTGCATGTAGAGAGATGGGAAACTCGCAAATAAATTCGAGTTGCTTCGCGGGTAGAGTTTGAAAACGAATTTTTTGTTAGTCAAAAGTAGAATTATAGTGGTTCGAACGAGTACAAAAAAAATATAATTCATATCCCGTTTCTGAATAATGCGATGTTTTGCGAAAGAATTTTGTGAACACCATGTGGAAATGGAAATCAAAAGCGTAATATTACAATTGTGCCCCAGTGATTTCTATATCTTGTATGCATAAAGTCTCATTTAATCTCCCGGAAGTCATGCGTGACAGAGACAATCACATTTAAATGGTATTTGTAAGTTTAATTCGTTGAACAATTTGAATTATTTTGTTGTCCAAGTTCCAGTGTTTAAATCACCCTCGAGAAACTTACTCTATATCTCCTTGTGGTATATACATATCGCAATAACGTGGTCACGATGTACAATGTAACTTAATTTTTACCCCTTTCTCTTGCGCCTCTGGTGGCCGTGTGTGTTTTTTATGTAGGCTCCTGGGTGAGGTTTGGGGAAGGGGGAAATATTTCTGACAGCAACGCGAAGGACTCGTTGCGCATAAGTCTTGCTGCTTATCCCTTTTACTGTTTTCAATGTAGGATTTACACCCTACTGGTTCTCACGAGTTTTATCAAAGGTAAATAACCAGAGCCTTAATTAATTCCAATCAACCTCAACATTTTCAGGTTTGCTGAGCCGACATTGTATCCGTGAAAAATATGGAGATGGAAGTTGGCATTGTTATTACAAACATCAAGTAGCAAATGATTTCAAGTCGGTCTAAACGAACTTATATTGTGATCTGGAGTATGGTGGCCCATTGCTATCAACAGCCTTTTTTTAAATAAACACCAACTTTACACATATAAAAAGCAAAACATAAATGCAAACACAAACCAAAACAGAAATAAAAAACAAAAATGAAAACACATGTGAAAATCAAAACGCAATTCAAAATCAAAACACAAATAAAAAACAAAAATTAAAACGCAACTGAAAAACAAAATAGAAATGAAAATGAAAATACAAATGAAAATCAAAACGCAAATAAAAACACAAATGCATAACAAAAATGAAAACACAATTAACAAAACTACACGTGGCCCAGCGCTATCATCTCAATGGGATCAATTGCGTGATGGCCCATCGCTATCAAAATCTATAGATATCGTATGCGTTGCCCAGCTGAGTTCGAACTCGAACGGTCTGAGGTGCTTCATTCATATGCAGACATTAAAAAGTAATTGAGAGTTGTCCTCAGAAGCGTCCTACAATTCTCTAGGTGACTAGAGTTCTTCTGTGGCAAACATCATTCGATCCGGTTAAAAGAAGCAAATGCTACGGATTAGAGCATCTTAGGCGACGGCAGGCTGCATGTTTTGGGTTTACATTAGAACGTTGTTTGGAAATGTTCAGCTGGCCTAAGGTGTATCCATATTAAACCACACGGTTATGTAAGAATAAATTTTGTTGTAAATACGTGTTGGCAGAAAAACGAACATTAGTCTTAGTGAAGCCATTGGGGACCTTGTGGTTGAATTTTTTGTAAACTTACTTAGAAAGAGCCAACAATGGTTCATTTCAGGTATATAGATTTCACCTGCATTGTCAGTCTCTTATTTCAATAATCTGACAGTGCCTTTGTGGGTGATATAAATATCCTTAACTCTGTTGTATATTTATGATTTGGGAAGCATTACTTCAACATTACTTAAAAAAATTAATATGTACATGAGATAAAGCAGGTGTATTTACAGATTGCAAAGTCACTTGAAGTGTTACACTTTTAGCTTGTTTAGTGCACCAATATGAAGCGAGCTAAAGAAACCTGGGATGATTTTGAAAAAAGAGTTGGCATGAAACGCAAGAAAAGTCAAGGAAAAGAATTTAGTGTGCCAGATGACATTATTGTTCAAAGAATGTCATCAACCCCATCTGGAAGACTGAAAAAGTTTAACCCATTAGACACAAGAGACTTTGTACCATTCCCAATCGACGAGATAAATCTTAACAACATTAAATTAGCTTGTGAAAAATATTACCAGGCTCCACAGGGAACATGTGATGTGTTAGCATCAGATAGAGGTCCATCATGCAGAAGACTGGACCAAGTCAAAGGCAAAAAGTTTTTTTACATCAGATTTTTGGAATCCAGTACAGACGTCCTAAAAGTTTCTGCAAATACAATGCTATCTAAAAACAAGAAGATATGTGATCCTACAAAGTCAGGCTATGTGCCCAAATCAATTTCCATTAGCACTTTACTTAAAGCTGGCAAAGTCATTAAAAACGAAGTTAAAATCATTTCAACACAACTAGAGTCTTTTTCATTGAGTGACAGTACATGGGTTAAAATGAGCAATTCAACATTACAAGTTTCCACTTCATCTTTTGCAAGTGGTGCATTTCGAAATGCGTATATGGCACACCAGTTGCCACCAACACAGTGGAAAGGAGAAAAACTAGTTTTAAAATTGTACAAACAGGAGGCAGTGGCTACTATAGAGAATGATATGAATATGTCTGTCGAAGATCATTGTCGAAAACAAGTCCAAATGCATGCTGTGGCCAGGCAAATTTCACAGAAATTGTCAGCAAAAGCACCAGTTGCTTTTGGTGAAACTCTAAAGTATGATGACATTTATTACTGCAAGTATGATGAAAGCCCTGCTACCATTGAAGCTTTTTGTGAGGGAACGTTTGAAAAACATGTCAATAACGATGGTTCCTGCACCAAATTAACTGGCGATAAAGAGCTTCAAGAAAAGTGTGAATGCCTAGTTCATTATAGTTATGTTTTTTCCAAACATCAGTTGATGCTTCTTGATATCCAAGGTGTGAAATATAACCTATTAGACCCAGAAATTGCTACCACAACTTTAACAGATGACAACTTCGAGGTTTTTTTCTGTGCTGGTAATCTATCAACAACTGCTATCGACAACTTTATCTGCCACCATGCTTGCAACAAATTTTGTGAAATGATGAAATTACCACCATTGCAACAAGAAGATGCTGAAAAGAGTCTGTCTGAAACCAAATAAGCCTGACTACATCTAAAATTTTACTACAATCAGGCTTATGACTTATCATATGTTGTGGTCTTGTTCTCCTTGTTTGCGTCACACTACAATCTGGGCTCAAAATAGTAAATAAAAATTATATTCTGAAATCCAAATAGCTTGATCGTCATTGTGTTACTGATCAAGATTCAATAAACATGAAGCAACACACAAGAATAGGAGCACACACACTGTATTTTGCCTGGTGGTTCTTGAGCCTCTGCACACAAGTGTACATACAGTGTCATTCATGTTTCTTGGGTTTCTTTCTTCTGTTTTATTTAGTATTTTACAAAGCTTTGGTGGCATTCTCAATATTTTTATTCAACATACACTGCCATCCCAAAATGATATTTGGTACAAGTGCCATTTTTTTATTGAACCAAATGCTTACATGTTACTGTAGTACAATAAAGTACAAATGAATGCTTGCAAAGTTGTATCATCTTTTACAGCATTATTTAGTCAACACATCTAGGTTAATACTACACAAACATGGAAAGCAGTGGTGTAGTATCAACAGCTGGGACTCATCTGTCATAAAATATGTAAACTCCTTGCATATGTTGGGAGTTGTTGCGCTCTTTGACACATACTATTGCCGTGCCACACTTTACATTACAAAAAAGCCAAACATATATTGAGGTTATCACAACTCCTACCTGGCCGCACCCCATCGTTTTGCATTGTGGATGAACCAGTCAGCGTCTAAACAGGTATTTGCGACTGTAAGGGTAAATAAAATTTTAAACAACCAGTGATAAGCAGCCTACATATGTACATGTTAAATTTCAATACATTTGGTTTAGTATGTCTAAAGTTACAGGCATGTAAACAAAAACTTAATATTTGGGAATGAGAAGGTACAAAATTGGTGCATCCAAAACAAAATTAAAACAACTCATTGACCAAAACAAACTTGTGTTAGACAGAAAAAAAAACATGTGCCCCCTTCCTGAAAGTAGTAATGTTGTTACACAATAACAAATTTAAAAGTTTCGACGTAAAAAGCAGTATTTTTGGGCAGCATCTTCTGATAGTATCAACTGAGGGTTAGGTAAAAGTTCAGAACACCTTTTTTTAAGTTCGTCATCAAGCCAGTCATCAGGAGCAGAAAGCACACCAGATAATTCTGCAACTTCTTTAAGATCTTCTCTTGTAATTGAAAGGCCTTTACAAGATAAACCATATGACTCCGGACAATCAAAAAGGTGGTCTGGAATTCCGGTTGGCAGATGAACATTGGTTTGATGTCTTATTCGGTGACTGTTCCAATTATTAACAAATATATCACACTCTCGGGCTACAATAGGTTCATAAACATAAAATAGAAGTTGACGATCCAATGCACAACGTGGGTTGTATTTTCCATTAAGAATTAAGGACCTAAGCTGTGTTTTGAAAAACATCTCCAACCTTTCGTGGAGTTCCCTCCACCAACGCTCAATTTTATTGGTATTGGACGGCCCATATATAACACTATCTGTGGGGTCCACAAGGTCTTCAAGTTTGTTTCTTAAAAATGTGTGAATAGTTGCCATTTTACCAGTTTCAGTTCCCCTGTCAAGTCTCAAAAATCGTGGCATAATGTTCCATGTGTAAAGATATTCCAGATACTTTTTTCCGATTATTAATGGGTTAGAGTTGGAATAGGTTACAAAAAGAAACAAAATTTTTCTGGAAAATGTGTCTAATGCACCATATATGGCAAGAGGAAAAGTATAATTTTGATAGCAACACAGCTTATCATGTCCATGCACCATATATGGCAAGAGGAAAAGTATAATTTTGATAGCCACACAGCTTATCATGTCCATCCAAAGAAACCAAATAAAGTGGCCCATCACTTTTAAATGGTTGTTTGGGTTTTTTGATTTTTCTCTTGACATTTCTTGCACCAAGTGTCTTGGAACAAAGATGTTATGATTGCATCTGAGTTTTTGGTTCATTGCCCTGTAACCTAATAGTTTGCCAGGACCTTGTAATTCCTTATCAACTGCATCACACACATCTTCAAGAGGTGTATCATAGCAAATATAAGAAATGTCAAAGAAACGAAGACGACGGTCCAAAGTTGCAATACTCCATCGATATTCACTGAACTTTTTTTTCACCAAACTTAGGATTTCCTTTCGCTTAAAATTTTTTGCAACACACTTTTGCAAACAGTTTTTCAGTCTAACATTTTGTTGCCACATTTTACGCAGATGGGTAATGGAAATAATTTATAACAGCATATACCTTAGCCAGCCTGCTGAGTATGGCAGCTGCATAAAAAACATCAAATGGTATTAGGAGATATGGATACACCTTAGGCCAGCTGCACACGTTGCCAAATTTTTCTCAACATTATCCTAAGGTCATAAAACATGCAGCCTGCCGTCGCCTAAGATGCTCTAATCCGTAGCAATTGCTTCTTTTAACCGGGTCGAATGATGTTTGCCACAGAAGATCTCTAGTCACCATGTCGCGATTTGGCTTAGCCCAAAGTATTTGGTCCAAGTCTTACGTTTTTGGCCAAAAACGGGTCGTGTTTCCATGTCGCGTACGCATTCAAACATAACAGTGTTTCACACTTCGCTGATCAATTCCCGGGGTTTGTGTAAGTGCGAAAACCTGGCAAATCGCCTCTGTTGGTCACCAAAACAGGCAAATAGGAGTGAAATGACGGTCCATATGGCAGTTGTATGGAGGTTAATTGCATTTTATGTATTTAATGGCCAGTTTACGTAAAAAAAGGGTTCAAAAGTGTTGTTCCAGTCTAGTCATCAAAAAGACAGTTTTATGACACTTTCTGAACATAAATAGAGGATTCTGTCAAGTATCAGAAAACGTTTGTTTATAAAGTATGGAGGACACAAGGCAAAGGTGGAGTAAACAGCAGGTTTTAGACCTAATTTCAGTTGCAAAGGAGGTTAAGTTATTAGAAAAGTCTGACAGTAAATCCTGCAGAAACAAAGATCTATTAAGTGATGTGGTGATCAAGATGAACGAAAAGGGCTACAACTTCACCATGTAAGATATTATTGTATATATGTGTCTACTTTGTAATTTTCATTAAAACTTTGTTTTTTTGTAGTTCACAAGTACGAAGAAAGTGGAAAAGCTTGAAAAGTGATTATCATAAAATAAAAATTGGTCTTGGAACATCCGGTCATTCATCAAAAGGATTAAATTGGCCATATTTTGAACCAATGGATGAATTGTTTGGTACAAGACCTCGTTCCATGCTGAGACTTATAATCAATTTGAACATAATGTTAATTGTTACAGTTTAATGTTTATGTTAAGTCATCAGCTTCCTCATTTGGATTTGAGTCTTCTGATAGGCCACCATTGCAAGAAGTTTTAGAGATGGAAAATGAGCAAGAACATCAAGAAAATGTTTTTGCAACTTTGCTAGGTAGGCATGTGATTATAAAGGGCATTAATTTGTGTTAATGTCTAACATTTGTTCTGCAGAGGACAATTTAGACGAAAGTGCAAGACAGGGATTTGAAGAGGCAAGCAGCTCAAGCAGAGTGGATCCGCCATTTGTCGAATCACAAAATGTTCCAAACCTACAAGCAACGCAAGAAGATAGCATTCAGTCAACCCCTGAAGTAACAAGAGGTAGATTATGATTTAAACATTCTGTATTATTGTTGTTGATTGTTTCTTTTTGTTTCAACGTAGAACAAGAGCAACTAGGGCTCAGGGTAAGGGACTTTGGATAATTAAATCAAAGTACATCAATTGTGAACATATATGTTTAAGATACTGGAAGTTCACAGGCAAGACATGAAGAATTGCTTGCACACTTCAGAGAGGTGGAGGCAAGATCAAGTGCTCAAGTAGACAGAATGCTGAACATTTTGGAACGATTAGTGGATACTATAGACTCCACTCACCGTTAAGCAATTGTGTTTCATTGTTTTTTCCTTTCAAATAAAATGCTCAAAAATGCAACAATGAATTTTATTGAAAACATGAAATTTCTCAGTTCGACATATTATACAGATAATCGGCAATTGTAGCTCTAATTGTGTTATCAGATGCTGTGTCAGAGAGTGTTTGTGAGGGGACATTTTCTTCATCAACATCCCTTTGTACAGGTGTTTGGGCCTCTTCACATATATTATGTAGTATACAGCATGCACCAACTATTAGCGGTACTTTATCAATTTTAACATCAAGGGCTCTTTTCAAAAAACGCTTTTAATCTACCAAAAGCATTTTCAATAACAATGCGGCTACTGCTGTGGTGAAAGTTGAACTTTTCCTGCTTGTTCGTTAGTGTAGATCCTGTGTAAGGCCTCATTAACCATGGTAGCATTGGGTAAGCTGCATCCCCCAAGATCATTAGTGGGATTGCCTGGGCACCAATAATAATCTCACTCTAAAAAAAAAACAGAATGTTATTGTATATGAAGTAAATCAGTGCATAATGACATATTTACGTATTACCTTTGGCAGATTAGATGATTTTTTGTAAAGGAATGATTTTTTCAAAACAGATGCATCATGCTCACTTCCAGGACATTTTATGGAAACATCTCTAAACCTTAAATTAATGAATGCAACATTATATTTTTTGTGAGTATTGCCAAACATCATCAATTCCTTACCTGTACTGATTGTCTGCTACTGCTTGCAAAACTATTGAATGAAATCGCTTCCTTCACTTGGGGCACAGACTGCTATATGACAACCATCAATAGCCCCATACACTTGAGGAAATCTTGTTTTTTGAAAGTTGCTTTCAAGTTGTTTTGCTTCTGATTGATTGGGCATTTTTATGAAAGTTTCTTTTCTTCTTGCAAGTGCTTGACAGAAACTGACAACATACAATGGTTAGGAATTTTATGCAAATGTTTACAACGTATTTAACACACCTGTGCAAAAAGCGATAAACTGAAGTTTTATGAACTCCAAATAAAGATCCAACCACTCTAAATTCACAGGCTGAGGCTAATTTAAAAATTGCAATTGCAACTCTCATGTCAACAGGAACAGGTTTTCTGACCCAATAGTCATCTGCAACACAACATATATTTTATAGGCTACTGTGTATATGCATCACCCTGTTATTTTGGAAGTTTCTTAAAACTAACCAGGTTTCATATCATCCTCAACCAACGACACGATTTCATCAAAAGTTGATTTTCTCATCCTAAAACTTTCCATCCATTCAATGTCAGACACTGAAACTTTAAATTTTGGCCACCAATCTGTTGATCTATATTATGCACAATGTTAAAACAAAACCTAAACAAAATTATTATCATTGCCAACCTGTTTCTCATCCAAAATCTTCGCTGCTGCTTGGTATGACAATCTTCTAACATCGACATGCATAAAATTCTTTGTAGTTGTCTATTTTTTGCATCATTTAACATAGTTATCATCACTGCATCAACAACACATTTAACCACTGTTTTTGTCTCCACTTCCATATTGAACTTCTGAGCTGACCAACAAGCTATGCTACAACACATTCACACAGCAATACAGGGCAGGCAGGCACACAAAAAAAGCCTGTAGTGAACCTGTTTTCCTGAAACAGGAAATTTAATTGGAATAAAGCTACATACTTGACTTTTACTACTTAACGATGTACTTAAATCAAACTGATGTCGTAAATTAAGCAATTAGTGCAGTCTGCGACGAGACAACGACGTTGCTTGTATCATGCGATACGTAACTGCGCCAAAACATCCGAAAAACTACTGTTTACTGCGCAAAAAGCTACCAAACCTTGCTGCAATTACTATATGGCCTAAAAATTACTTGGCCAAAGTCAGCAGCCGTTTTGGCCAAGTACTCGGCCTGCGTCATTTGCGTCACTTCCATATTTGGTCACATGGCCCAAATACATGGACAAAACTCGCGACATGGGACGCTTCCGAGGACAACTCTCAATTACTTTTTAATGTCTGCATATGAATGAAGCACCTCAGACCGTTCGAGTTCGAACTCAGCTGGGCAACGCATACGATATCTATAGATTTTGATAGCGCCATCACGTAATTGATCCCATTGAAATGTCATTGGGATGATAGCGCTGGGCCACGTGTAGTTTTGTTAATTGTGTTTGCATTTTTGTTTTGCATTTGTGTTTTCATTTCTGTTTTGTTTTTCAGTTGCGTTTTAATTTTTGTTTTGTTTTTTTGATTTTCACATTTGTTTTTCGTTTCTGTTTTCGAAAGGGTTAGGGTTAGGGTTAGGGTTAGGGTTAGGGTTAGGGTTAGGGTTAGGGTTAGGGTTAGGGTGAGGGTTAGGGTTAGGGTTAGGGTTAGGGTGAGGGTTAGGGTTAGGGTTAGGGTTAGGGTTAGGGTTAGGGTTAGGGTTAGGGTTAGGGTTAGGGTTAGGGTTAGGGTTAGGGTTAGGGTTAGGGTTAGGGTTAGGGTTAGGGTTAGGGTTAGGGTTAGGGTTAGGGTTAGGGTTAGGGTTAGGGTTAGGGTTAGGGTTAGGGTTAGGGTTAGGGTTAGGGTTAGGGTTAGGGTTAGGGTTAGGGTTAGGGTTAGGGTTAGGGTTAGGGTTAGGGTTAGGGTTAGGGTTAGGGTTAGGGTTAGGGTTAGGGTTAGGGTTAGGGTTAGGGTTAGGGTTAGGGTTAGGGTTAGGGTTAGGGTTAGGGTTAGGGTTAGGGTTAGGGTTAGGGTTAGGGTTAGGGTTAGGGTTAGGGTTAGGGTTAGGGTTAGGGTTAGGGTTAGGGTTAGGGTTAGGGTTAGGGTTAGGGTTAGGGTTAGGGTTAGGGTTAGGGTTAGGGTTAGGGTTAGGGTTAGGGTTAGGGTTAGGGTTAGGGTTAGGGTTAGGGTTAGGGTTAGGGTTAGGGTTAGGGTTAGGGTTAGGGTTAGGGTTAGGGTTAGGGTTAGGGTTAGGGTTAGGGTTAGGGTTAGGGTTAGGGTTAGGGTTAGGGTTAGGGTTAGGGTTAGGGTTAGGGTTAGGGTTAGGGTTAGGGTTAGGGTTAGGGTTAGGGTTAGGGTTAGGGTTAGGGTTAGGGTTAGGGTTAGGGTTAGGGTTAGGGTTAGGGTTAGGGTTAGGGTTAGGGTTAGGGTTAGGGTTAGGGTTAGGGTTAGGGTTAGGGTTAGGGTTAGGGTTAGGGTTAGGGTTAGGGTTAGGGTTAGGGTTAGGGTTAGGGTTAGGGTTAGGGTTAGGGTTAGGGTTAGGGTTAGGGTTAGGGTTAGGGTTAGGGTTAGGGTTAGGGTTAGGGTTAGGGTTAGGGTTAGGGTTAGGGTTAGGGTTAGGGTTAGGGTTAGGGTTAGGGTTAGGGTTAGGGTTAGGGTTAGGGTTAGGGTTAGGGTTAGGGTTAGGGTTAGGGTTAGGGTTAGGGTTAGGGTTAGGGTTAGGGTTAGGGTTAGGGTTAGGGTTAGGGTTAGGGTTAGGGTTAGGGTTAGGGTTAGGGTTAGGGTTAGGGTTAGGGTTAGGGTTAGGGTTAGGGTTAGGGTTAGGGTTAGGGTTAGGGTTAGGGTTAGGGTTAGGGTTAGGGTTAGGGTTAGGGTTAGGGTTAGGGTTAGGGTTAGGGTTAGGGTTAGGGTTAGGGTTAGGGTTAGGGTTAGGGTTAGGGTTAGGGTTAGGGTTAGGGTTAGGGTTAGGGTTAGGGTTAGGGTTAGGGTTAGGGTTAGGGTTAGGGTTAGGGTTAGGGTTAGGGTTAGGGTTAGGGTTAGGGTTAGGGTTAGGGTTAGGGTTAGGGTTAGGGTTAGGGTTAGGGTTAGGGTTAGGGTTAGGGTTAGGGTTAGGGTTAGGGTTAGGGTTAGGGTTAGGGTTAGGGTTAGGGTTAGGGTTAGGGTTAGGGTTAGGGTTAGGGTTAGGGTTAGGGTTAGGGTTAGGGTTAGGGTTAGGGTTAGGGTTAGGGTTAGGGTTAGGGTTAGGGTTAGGGTTAGGGTTAGGGTTAGGGTTAGGGTTAGGGTTAGGGTTAGGGTTAGGGTTAGGGTTAGGGTTAGGGTTAGGGTTAGGGTTAGGGTTAGGGTTAGGGTTAGGGTTAGGGTTAGGGTTAGGGTTAGGGTTAGGGTTAGGGTTAGGGTTAGGGTTAGGGTTAGGGTTAGGGTTAGGGTTAGGGTTAGGGTTAGGGTTAGGGTTAGGGTTAGGGTTAGGGTTAGGGTTAGGGTTAGGGTTAGGGTTAGGGTTAGGGTTAGGGTTAGGGTTAGGGTTAGGGTTAGGGTTAGGGTTAGGGTTAGGGTTAGGGTTAGGGTTAGGGTTAGGGTTAGGGTTAGGGTTAGGGTTAGGGTTAGGGTTAGGGTTAGGGTTAGGGTTAGGGTTAGGGTTAGGGTTAGGGTTAGGGTTAGGGTTAGGGTTAGGGTTAGGGTTAGGGTTAGGGTTAGGGTTAGGGTTAGGGTTAGGGTTAGGGTTAGGGTTAGGGTTAGGGTTAGGGTTAGGGTTAGGGTTAGGGTTAGGGTTAGGGTTAGGGTTAGGGTTAGGGTTAGGGTTAGGGTTAGGGTTAGGGTTAGGGTTAGGGTTAGGGTTAGGGTTAGGGTTAGGGTTAGGGTTAGGGTTAGGGTTAGGGTTAGGGTTAGGGTTAGGGTTAGGGTTAGGGTTAGGGTTAGGGTTAGGGTTAGGGTTAGGGTTAGGGTTAGGGTTAGGGTTAGGGTTAGGGTTAGGGTTAGGGTTAGGGTTAGGGTTAGGGTTAGGGTTAGGGTTAGGGTTAGGGTTAGGGTTAGGGTTAGGGTTAGGGTTAGGGTTAGGGTTAGGGTTAGGGTTAGGGTTAGGGTTAGGGTTAGGGTTAGGGTTAGGGTTAGGGTTAGGGTTAGGGTTAGGGTTAGGGTTAGGGTTAGGGTTAGGGTTAGGGTTAGGGT